>NC_079442.1:49445298-49527798 GCF_903798145.1 Danio aesculapii
ACCCATCTTTGGGAAACATCCATACACACTAACTCACACTCATACACTACAGACAATTTAGCTTACCTAATTCACCTGTACCGCATGTCTTTGGATTGTGGGAGAAACCGGAGCACCCGGAGGAAACCCACGCGAATGCAGGGAGAACATGCAAACTCCACACAGAAATGCCAACTGACCCAGCCGACGCTCGAACCAGCGACCTTCTTGCTGTGAGGTGACAGCACTGCTTTAATTTAATTTTAATTTAATTTAATTTAATTTAATTTTATTTTATTTTATTTTATTTTATTTTATTTTATTTTATTTTATTTTATTTTATTTTATTTTATCTAATTTTATTTAATTTTATTTTATTTTATTAGTGCAGCTCTGAAGTCAGACATTTGCATCCTACTATACGTGATGCATCATATTGGCAGATTTTCCTCTGTTTATATATTAATAGTTCCTGTAATTCTTCATCACTTGGGTTTGTTTGTGCTAAAAAGACTCTGAAAGAAAGAAAGAGGGAGAGAGAAAGACGGGTTGCATTTGTCCACACACACTTTCATCACTGCCATCTCGGATCAGTGTCACGCTTATCCTGTTTGTCCTGATCTTTTCACAGCCGCTTTGAGACCAGAGAAAACGTCTGTCCTGCCGCATTTTCCACGCAACAATCATGGGTTTGACAGCAGGTTCGAGTGTGTGTTTGTTCAGGGCCTAAATCTGTGCTAATCGTTTCTGACACCTTCTGAATTATTCACTAGCGATGATGAGCGCTGACATGTTGCAGGAATCTCACTTGTAGATGCTCAATAATATCACTGCGGAAAGAGTCCCCATAAAGACAATTGTCAGAGCAATTAGAGTCAAATTGCGTGCTCTGTTTGTACCTCTTTGAACTCCTGGATCTGAGCTTGTTCGAACATGGAGAAGACGTTGGAATTGGCTCCTTCGGCTCGCTTCTTTGCCTTTTTGGGTGCCTGTAATGATATATTACACACACACACACACACACACACACACATATATGTATATATATTATATATATTATTAATCCTATCTTCATACAATTTATTAAGTTAAATTAAATAGTCAGGCCCGTAGCCAGAGGGGGTTCAGGTGGTTTGAAAGACCAAAAGTTGGATTATTTTTATTATGTTGAATCTTCTTATTATTCAAATGGCCAAATTAAAAAGTTTTAACAGATTTATATATATATATATATATATATATATATATATATATATATATATATATATATATATATATATTACACAGTTGAAGTCAGAATTATTAGCCCCCCTGTTTATTTTTTCCCCCAATTTCTGTTTAACAGAGAGAAGATTTTTTTTCAGCACATTTCTGGACATAATAGTTTTAATAACTCATTTCTAATAACTGATTTAATATTTGCCATGATGACAGTAAATAATATTTGACTAGATATTTTTCAGGACACTTCTATACAGCTTAAAGTTACATTTAAAGGCTTAACTAGGTTAACTAGGCAGGTTAGGGTAATTGAAATAGCTTAAAAGGGCTAATAATACTGTCCTTAAAATAGTGCTTAAAAAATTAAAAACTGCTTTTATTTTTGCCAAAATAAACAAATAAGACTTTCTTCCGAAGAAAAAATATTGTCAGACAAACTGTGAAAATTTCTTTGCTCTGTGAAACATCATTTGGAAAATATTTTAAAAAGAAAAAGAAATTCAAAGGAGGTAATTCTGACTGTGTGTGTGTATGTATACTGTATATATATATATATATATATATATATATATATATATATATATATATATATATATATATATATATATATATATATATATATATATATATATATTAGTGTAATGTTAAAATAATGTTTATTGACTGATAAAAAGAGAGTTTAATAAACACTTCTGTTTATTTTAGCCTTAGTGTAAATTAAACATGTCCCATATATCAGTATTGATAAAGGATGGAGCACAGGCTGTATTTTTTATAGCAAATTGTTTAAATCGAAATTGGACATGTCACTAGGAATAGGAGACCTGGCAGGTTCATATACTTTTACAATTAGCTGTTTATTCTACAGTTAGTTTTCAGGGCATATTATTCACAGACTATATCAGCCTGCTATGACGATAGACTGTGCATTAAAGTGGGGGAAACATGAGCATTACCGGCATTACCATGATGGACTCATTCTGTAGCGAACTTGAGCTTATGTAACTTACACTTTTTGTTGAAAAAAAAGCTCTTTATGTCTTTTTTTTGCTGTCGCCATCCACAGGAAATTCACCAGCATAGTTTTGGTGCTCGCTGCTTGTATCTGAGGCTGCTACAGCCTCCCATGTGACAGCAAGGGAAAGGCACAGCTAGTGTTGCCAGAAGTACAATAATTATCATATTTGTATGATAATTTCGACCTCTGTACGATCAATAATGAGAAAAGTCCTATAATGTACGATAATTTCAGAATTTTACGGCATTTAAAAGTAATTTTATTGTAATCTTCGGTCTTCTTTTTTGGAACTGTCTGTGAGGAGAAGGTGAAGTTAGGCACGTTTTCTAATACATCTTACGTTACCTCTTCTTAGCCAATCAACGTGGAGAATGACTCTCTCTCACAAGTTAACGCTCCCGCTGCGCGTGCCAATAATATCCAGCTGCAGGCCCGTGGTTAGGTCAATAGTTTTCAGTTTGAGGTCGATCATAATAATGTTAAAACAATTAGTGCTGTAAATGAAGGTGAGAAGGACAGGGGAGTTTTCCCTTGATGTTCTCGTTTTTCCCCATTCAAATGCGTCATGTGAACGTATTTTTATCCAAAGTTAATCTTAACAAAGCATGCACACCTCAGAGTGTGTTAAAAATTCGTGCGGGTGCACTGCTTTCAAGCCAACCAGCACTATTTTGCAGTTCATGACGGCATCCAACTTGTCCAGCAAAATTAACCCCTCAACATCTGGCAACATGCAACATTTGATGACAGCAACTCAGAGTTGGAGCTTGAACATTCCCACTAAGGTTTTTTTTACGTATTGTGGTCGTTTGCACGTTGTGTTAAATGCAACCCAGGCTCATTCTGAAAACGTAGTCCCGAGGACATTTCTGGAGACCGCGAAATACGTCCCGGGAGGTACGTATTTTTGCAGTTTTTGGTTTTCGTGAATCCGCGAGAGGCCGCTGTGTGCGCCTTTTTGGCTACTCGGACGTCTCCCGCGAGTGCCGTTCGCGCCCGCACTGTTCTCGCGTGAAACCACCAGAGGCCGCTGTCGAACGAATGTCTGTCTGTCCGACTGGCTGAATGATTGACTGGCCGACCCACCCTCCTCCTTCCCCGAACCCAACCGATTTTACCGATCGACCCGCCTGCACTAAACCCAACCAACGATTTACAAAAGCCGTCCAGAAAAAGCCCTTGTCTGATAAAATTTTTTTTTTACCACGTTTTCAGATTTTACCACTTTCTCACCCTGTTATGAACCTCTTCGCTTTATTTCTTGGATTCTGTTTTAGTCTTACCTGATTTCTGGAACCGCTCTTCCCCGGACTCGAACCCGGTCGTCGTCGTCGTCGTCGTCGTCGTGTTCGCTTAAAAAAATGCAATGCAGCCATACATACCTCGGGCTACACAATTCGCGGTCTCTAGAAACGTCCTCGGGACTACGTTTTCGGAATGAGCCTGGGTTGAGCCTGGGTTGGTTAAATGCTATGGGCCTAGATAATAGCTGCATACTCTCCGTTTGGCTGATAATTTTCCTCCAAATACGATAATTTTGAGGTTCTGGTACGATATTTTGACATTTCCAATCTGGCAACACTGGGCACAGCCAATCACAAAGGTCATATGTGTTTGGGGGCAGTGCAACTCGAGAAGAGAACTTGAATTAATGCTTTCTACATGTTTAGATTAATATTGACAGCACGATTTTGAAAGTGAATTAAATTATTGGTGGGGACGTTTCAATAGTTGATGGATATTGATGGGGATGCGTCCCCTCCGTCTATGCTAAATCTACGCCCCTGATGAGAAGCACAGAATAATGCACTTACTGCACTATAACGAAATGGTAAGGTTTATAATCTATTTAATACATATTAACCCTCTTTAATGTTAAATGTAGATGCTGAAACACTGATATGTGTCACAGTCACAGTTCTAAAGTAAAGAACTATCTGCTGCTGCTTTCAGTAGTATGGCAATAAATATCATGCAAAATGACGTTCAAACACACGTTATTAGCATTTAACACTGAATAAAGCACATGAGGTGTACCTGAGGTGAGCATTGTCAGTTTTCTATCAGTTACAGGTGTTGGTTAGAACAAAAAACTCCTTTAAATATGGAAAATATTCCTTCTACACAATGTAAATCAGCCTTTAGCCTTGATCGTCAGACTCACTCCTGTTGGTCCTCAATCTGGCAACCTGCGCTTGCTTGTGTTTTGAACCAGGAGTGCACTACCTAGTCCAACCACTGGGTGTCAGTCTTGCATACTGCACCTTTATTTCTTCCTTATGTGTTGCATTTTTGAATATTAACACTTGAGTTTTTGATGAAGCATCCAACTTTAATCACGCATTAAAACTTCTCCCCAGCAATGAAAAAGCTCAGTCTGAACACTGGTGTGTTTGTGTGTGTGAGAATGGAAATGTTTGGTGTATTGCAGGATGTATAATTAGCTGTGAGTGGAGAAGTCAGCCAGTGGATCAGATGTGGGATTACACATTGGCGCTGACTGTTGACAGCCTCGTTTTTGAGCCTGTTGATCGGTAATCCCACCAAGACGGGGATTAATCGTGACTATTTACATTCCTGTCACAGAATCTGAAAAACAGTGTGAGATGCGTTTCTGCTGGATGACATCAGAGCCCGACAGCTGCTCGTTTCGCTCTGCATTATTTCTCAACAGTTGTGCAGCAGACGGGGATAAAGTCTAAAAGGGATACAGCTGCGGATGCTCACATAAATATAGCATAATTTTTGTGACACTGTACAACAATTATTGTGGAGGAATCGATGGGCTGCTGTGACATAAAGGCCAGGAAAGACGGTAAAGTCTAGATTGGATATGCAGCCGGCCGGAAGTGGGATATGCACATTAATAAAGCAGCATTTTTTAAAGACACTGTATAACAATAATTAATATTTTTACATTACTGTGGCGGTTGGGTTTAGGGTTGGGGTGCGAGTAGCCATTAAAAAATACAATTTGTGTTGGGTAATTTAATAGATAACAAATAATACTTGGTACAACTTCAGTTTTTACGTTACTGTGATGGTTGGGTTTAGGCTTGGGGTGAGAGTAGGCATTAAAAAATACAATTTGTTGGGTAATTTAATGGATAACAAATAATACTTGGTACAACTTTTGTTTTTACGTTACTGTGGCGGTTGGGTTTAGTGTTGGGTTAGGGGTAGACGTTAATAAAATACAATAAATGTGAAATCTAATAAATAATTCTCATTAACTTCCAGTCGCAAACGTATCCGATCAACCCTGCAAGACCACTGTGTGTTGTGCGCTCTGCCTTGGCTTACCTTTGTGCTCTGAATATATTGTGCTCTTATAAACTATATAATTTATTTATTTATGACATATTTTTCCTGTTTTGATGTGTTTTGAATTAAATAAATGCAGCCTTGCTAATCTCAAAATATTTGTAAAAACTTCATACACCCGGCTGCACTATCATACACCTAGCGCAATAAGGCGCAAGACGTGTTTAGCGTGATTTGTTGTTGTTTTCAGACCAGCGCAACCCTAATTTTCACGTTTTGCACCACATTGTTGAAATAGCAAATCCATTTGTGCCGTTTTGTGGACTCTTGGGTGTGCTGGTCTACAAAGTAGATGTGTTAAGCTGCATTGTTGGTGCTTTGCTATTTTAAGGAACTAAAATAGACTGTGCAATTGACCAGCTGAAAGCAGTGTGTGCGATCTCCCAGGGGTGCCCAAAACCATCGTCAGCTGACTAAGGTTGCAAGTTGCGTCGTTACAAACATAGTTTGTTGATTTGGCATTTCCCTAATCCATCGTTCCAACGAACATTCGCAAACTGTATTGCAAACTTGTGCACTTGCAGCTACACCTCTGGAGCTGTAGTTAGAAACAGCTAACTACAGTTCATGGCTGTGTTCTATTCCCAGTTATCCCTCCTATACTCTATTCATTTAGAACATTCTGAAATTTAAACTTGGAATGAGATAAAACAGCATTAAAGTCATCTCTCTTAGGCGTAATTTGCTTTCAAAGTATTTCTACGGCTCAGTTTTAGCGATCTTCATGTTTATAAGTGCGCTCCCTTCGCAGTGCACTTCGAAAACATTGATGTCATTTTGAACACAGCCGTGACTCATGACGAAAGCTATAGGTGACCTATTATTTAAAAGCGGAATTTATGTTGCGTCTCCAAAGCTTGTGAAAACAAAAAACACAGCATATGTTAATGCTTTTAATTTATAGTAGATTATTTATTCAGTATCTCTACTGTATATGACATGGGCCTGCTGGTTAGAACATTTCTGCAGTGGTTTGCATGTGTCAAATTATAAAAGTAGACTTAAAAAAAAAATTAAATAAACAATATCCTACTTAATAATAATAATAATAATAATAATAATAATTGTCATCATCATTAAAATTATTATTAAAGTAGGATTTTCTTCATTTCCAAATAAATAATAAATAGAAAATTTCATTTCTTAATAAATAGCCTCATTATTTATTCATGTATATGATTTATATTTGATATCAGAATATGTGTTAGCCTTTGTAAGTGATTTTATGTTTTAGAATAGAACATGTAATGTTCTCAATAATATTTGTAAAGAAAACACAGGCCCTACAGTATATGTGTCCTTTAGGCATATTTTAATTAATATGGAAAGCGAGTGCATGTTTTTACCAACACTAATATTGGATTTTATTTTAAATGCGTGTTTGTGTAAAACAATATGATCTGCACAAAGAAATTATGGGGTTCTGCTCTAAAGAAGTCATTATCGGCATTTACGTTATAACTAACGTGGTTCAAATGATGGATCTGCGTAAGAGAAACTACGGGTTTTGGGAAAAATTTGTCACTACATCGTTCTTTTTCCAACCGATGCATCGTACTATGATAGTTCAGCTGCGAGTTACGTCGGTGTTTGGTAAACGCACCCCAGGACGACATCTTGCCAGGTGCAGCATGGAGAACCCCCCCGCTCATTAATTTTATCCACGTCACACCACCACTTTTCACTTTCGTCCGCATTTTCATTTCGACGGCAAGACCGTCGTTTGCTTAGAGCGCCAGTTATGCTTGCGCCGCTACTGCTTAATCCTTAACACAGGATGCACAGCAATAGACAAATATCTTTACATGTGGAAAAAAAAATTAAAGAGTTAAAATGTTTTTTCTCCATGAATATATAAAAACCACTTCCTCCATACCTGCTTCACCTTGGGGGGCTTTTTTCAGTTTATTCATGACAATTTGCTTTTGTATAATGTTATTATTATTAGCAGTATTATTTATTATATGAGTATTTATATTTGATTTGTCCACCTGTTGGGTTTTGGAGACGTGTGGAGCATAGGATGTGTGTTTGGATTTAACTCAGTTGTTTGACACACTTCATTATTATTGTTCATTTATTAATTTGCTGGAAATTAGAACTGAATTTAGAAATAGTTTTGGAACAAATCTTTGCGCTTAACAAATGAAGTTAAATGTGTAGGCTGATGGATGTCTGCAGTGGAGTGTGTACAACACCGTTTCCTTATCTATGAGAGTAAATGAGTAAAGTAAAGAGAAAGTAAAGAGGCCAAATGGAGGAGACTCGTTCTTAATCCTCGCGCTGCAGATGCTGTTTAACGGTTTTGTCGCTAGTGAAGCGTTCAGTTTTTCCACTTATACAAAGTCCGCCATGTAAATAGCAAATGCACCATGGTGCCACGTAACTAACTCTTAAAGGGAATGGCAGAGTCTCTGATTGGTTTAAGACACGTTATGCTCAAAACACAGCCATAACTCATTTAGAGAATAAGCACAAACCGTATTTTTCTGTCCTTAAAATAGCAAAAGTGGATTTGGACATCTTTAATGCTTTTCTGCAATGTGCTTTAGACTATCCTGTTAAAAAGGTACTGTATCTATCAAGTATCTCAGAAATAAAGATTAAGGAACCAAAAAAAAAAGGACGGATGTCACTATAAAAATAGAACTTGTGAGCAAAAAATAATGACTGTCATATTTTTTCCCAAATCTTTTACAGAAGTTGCATGCTAACCTAAATCGGTGTAAGAACAGTTTGTCACAACTTTTGTCAGGCATATTTATAGTAAAAATCATCACATTTTGGCTCCAAAATACTCACTATCAGTGTTTTAAAACCTGATAGCTTTCAAACCACACTGTAAAACACTTCTACTAATTAACAGTTTGCGTATTTTGTATTTTCCCTTTATATACGGTTGTGAATTGCATTATAGGACGTTGATCTCTGCTCTGACGACTCTTGATGTTGAAAATTCAACTCTACAGTTTAACAAAGTGACTTTTATTGACATTTTAGTGGTTTATATAACATAGAAGAAATAATATATTGAGAAATAAGTCTGAAAAATAAATGTACTGGCAGTTTATTACAAGGTTTTTGTAGCCTAATATACAACACCAACCCTGATGATATATCATATTAAACTATTGAAAATGTAAATAAAAGAAACTTTTTCCACATTTTTATGGTTGAAGATCAAGGGCCCGTAATGCAATTCAGAAGTATAAATACTAAAAAATAAAAACATGAATCACAAAATACAGAAAACTGTTCATTTACAGATATTTTTACAGTGTTTACATAGTTTTTACTCTTGGATTATGACCACTTACTGTTTTAGATGTTTTATTAAGTACAAATATGTTTTTAATATGTCTGATTTTACATAAAAATATCTTTATCTTTAAAAATATTTTTAAAAACATTATGTTCAATTCAATATACTTGCCAGTTTTAAATGAATTTCGCTAGTAGTATCGGAGTGACAATAGTTTCTAGACCTTTTTTTCTGTGTTGTAAAACTCTAGAGCAGATATTTGAGGTTACATTATATAATATATATATATATATATATATATATATATATATATATATATATATATATATATATATATATATATATATATATATATATATACAATATAATATATATTTTTTCATGACAAAAACATGACACTGAGTGTCAGCAAACATTTTTAAAGAGAAACGACACTGTAACACTGTAAAAATGTTCGATTTGTGTTTGGACAACATAAAGAAAATAAGATAATTTATTACTTTTTAGGGGAGAGTGGGATGAAAAGTAACGTGGGACGAAAGTAACAAAGCGATTTTCTCAAAGCTCTGTCAACATTTGCTTTCCAGGTTATAACAGCATGCTCAGCATACAAACCCTTGCTGGAGCTGCCAAATATCAGCTGACTTCGTGACCGTGTCTTACGGTTAGGTCTGAATTTCAGTTTTTAAGAGCAAAAAGTAAATATAGTAGCGGTCCTTTTTTCCAAGTTGTGTTTCTCTTTTTATGCATCACAATAATGATCAATCTACAATCAATCAATCCTAAAGTTTTTCAGTTTAAATGAAAATCAGGTTTAAATGGTAAGAGTTCCTGCACTGAAAAAAGTGTTGCATGCAAAACTGTTGCAAACAATTTATTTGTGTTGAATTTAAACAAACAAATTAAATTTAATAATGTTCAACTTAATTTGTTTGTTTAAATTCAGCCCAAATAAATTGTTTACAACCACTTAAAGTAAAAAAAAATTGAGTAAATCCAAGCAATCATCTTTGAATAATTTTTTTCAGTGTGTGGGGACGAAAGTAACACTGTTATTTATGTCCTATTGATAATAGCCAAACTTTATTATTTGCTTTCTACATTAGAGAGTTTGCAGTATTTGGATTCAGATGTTTTATAAGATTAATGCATATTGCCAATAATAATAAACATATTTTAACAATTAACATTTTGCATTGTTGGATTGCTTTTATTAACATTGGATGGAGCTGAAATTTAAAATGGAGTTTTATATTTATTTTGCAAAAAGAAAAGACAAAATATGTTTGCAGTGAACATTAACAAGGTCATAGTCAGATATATTTAAAATAATCAAGAATAAGCCAGTAAATCTAGTAAATTTTGTTGTAACTTTTGACCCAGTTGTGTGTTACTTTCATCCCTGCTTACGCAGTCAACAGTAATAATGTGCAACTTTTGTTTAAGTGAAGTTTCACAAACTAATTTCCAGAGGAGCACGTGATATGATTGACTGCAGCTGGTCACCTATCTACAATCATTAGTTAGCCAATCAGATTAATCCAAACTCACTATAAGTAGCCTAGCTAGAACTACTCCCTTACCTTCGTTTTCCGAATAAACCCCCCATCCACCACTTCTCCTTTACTACGGGGAGCTCTCGAGAACCACCTGATCTCGTACTCCCCTTACATGCTCTATTGCAGTATTTCCCAACCCTGTTCCTGAAGGCACACCAACAGTACACATTTTCAACCTCTCCCTAATCAAACACACCTGAAACAACTCATCAGAAGATCAGAAAAGACTCCAACACCTGAAGTTAATGGGTCAGATAAGGGAGACATTCAAAATATGTACTGTTGGTGTGCCTCCAGGAACAGGGTTGGGAAACACTGCTCTATTGACCAGGCGGGAGCCCTGGGCTCAACTATCTCTGAGCTCAGGGTTCTTTCCTGGGACAGCATGCCAAACCTGCTAACATTTGACAAACAATATCTAAGTGTGAACTCTTGAAATTGAAGTTATATTGAAGTAAAAATGACACCTGATTTTGATAGACGACTGTTATGAGTTAGTAAACGGCAGAATATATTTCTGCTCTCCCTGCTCTCCCCTATTAATTTAAGTGGATTGAACATAAAACAATTAAGTCGTCCACCCCAAAAAACTCAAGAGCTGTTGTTTCAGCTCATTTTATATAAGTAGTCTGAAAAAAAACAAATGTCAGCATATTAAAGCATCGAAGAAATCTAAACTAAGTTTTTTCCTCCATATAAATGTCTCCCTTATTGGTTTTTGGTATAATGAGACTGTTCATATCAGTCTTTGACAACAGAAACAGTTTACTTTTCATTTATTTATTTGCTGAAAGTGAAATTTAATAAAGCATCAGAGGCGTTGCATGAGTCAGATTTGAGAAAACACAGACAGAAATCAACTCAACTTTTACTTTTAAAAAGTAGATCATGTTAAACGCCTGCTGATCATATCAATCAGAGACTAAATGAATGAATAAATGCGTGACAAAGAAAACTCACCATAATCGTAACTCTTGAACGCAGGAGATGAAGCACAAGTGATTTCAGTGCGAGTGTTAATGCTGATTTTATACACATATATAACCCCATTGTGTCTATAAATACATTCATACTTAACCAGGTGTTATGGACATCAGACGTTATTATAAGAATCCTGATTAAAGAGGTTTAATATTGCAGCCAGCCGGCTTAAACACACACAACACATGACAACTGCTGGAATAAATACAGCTACAACTTTCCTACAGCGAGAATGTGTGACGGACAGCGGCGTTTCTTTGTAGTATTACTCTCTGTGTGGACTCATTTGCATATGATTAAGGGAATATTTTCTTATATTTTTTCTCATTTTATTATGTACAGTTTTTGTTTTAAAAGTTGTAAGTAGTTTTAAATATTTGTAATTTGTTCTTATTTTCATTCATTCATTTGGTTTAGTCCCTTATTTATTATGGGTCGCCACAGCGGAATGAACCGCCAACATATTAAGCATATGTGGATGCCCAGTTTAGTTTATTCAATTCACCTATAGCACATGTGTTTGGACTGTGGGGGAAACCGGAGCAAGTGGAGGGAAACCACACCAACACGGGGAAAACATCCAAACTCCACACAGAAATGCCAACAGATCCTGCCAGGACTCGAACCAGTGACCTTCTTGCTGTGAGGTGATCAGTGCTAACTACTGAGCCACCTTACCGCCTTATTGAGGGAATATTTTCTTATATTTTTATATAAAAGCTTTTAAAGTTGTAGATAGTTTTAAATGTTTTACATTTGTTCTTATTTTCTATAGCTTTAATTTCTATTTCTATATCTAAAATGTTCTGTGTGTTTACTTCTTATTTTACATCATTTAGATTTTTTACTGTATAGGTATATCCTTAAAGCATTAAAAAAATAACTGTTTTAATATGTAAATTTTTTTTTTTAATTAATAGAATATAAGGCAGCATAGTGGCTCAGTGGTTAGCACTTTCGCCTCGCAATAAGAAGGTCGCTGGGTTGTGGTTTGAGTCCCAGTTGGGCGTTTCTGTGTGGAGCATGTTCTCTCCGTGTTGGCGTGGGTTTCATCCAGGTGCTCTGATTTCACACAGTCCAAAGGCATGCACTGTAGGTGAATTGTATTAACAAAGTTGTAGTGTGTCTGTATGTGTGGGGGGCGTGTGTGTGTTTGAATAAGAGTGTATGGGTGTATTCTGGTAATGGGTTGTGGCTATATATATATATATATATATATATACATACACACACACTTGAAGTCAGAATTTTTAGTCCCCTTTGATTTTTTTGTTTCTTTTTTAAATATTTCCCAAATGATGTTTAACAGACAAAGAAAATTTCACAGTATGTCTGATAATATTTTTTCTTCTGGAGAAAGTCTTATTTGTTTTAATTTGGCTGGAATAAAAGCAGTTTTTTAATTTTTTAAAATCCATTTTAAGGTCATAATTATTAGCCCCTTTAAGCTATATATTTTAGTAGTCTATAGAACAATATGTCATAACTTTCCTAATTACCCTAACCTGCCTAGTTAACCTAACTAACCTAGTTAAGCCTTTAAATGTCACTTTAAGCTGTATAGAAGTGTCTTGAAAAATATCTCGTCAAATATTATTTACTGTCATCATGACAAAGATAAAATAAATCAGTTATTAGAGATGAGTTATTAAAACTATTATGATTAGAAATGTGTTGAAAAAATCTGCCTTCCGTTAAATAGAAATAAAGAATACACAAGGGGGTTGATAATTCAGGAGGGCTAATAATTCTGTTATATATACAGTATAGAACTATATAAAGTATAGAAATATGACCTTGGTTCGACCTCTGAAATTGCTCTTATACAAGCCGTTTTGATTATGGATAAGTTGACACCAGAAATGTAATTTTACACCTCCAAAGATGATCAGGGGGTCATTTACTACTCTGTATTTCAGAAAAATGACTTTGAAACAGTTTTGATTTGTAGGGGTGACATGGCAGCTCAGTGGTTAGCACTGTCACCTCACAGCAGGAAGGTCACTTGTTCGAGTCCCGGCTGGGTCAGTTGGCATTTCTGTATAGAGTTTGCATGTCCTCCCCATGTTGGTGTGGATTTCCTCTGGGTGCTCCGGTTTCCCCCACAGTGCAAACACATGCGCTATAGGTCAATTGAATAAACTAAACTAGTTGTAGTATATGTGTGTCTGTGAATGAGTGTGTAGGGGTGTTTCCCAGTTCTGGGTTGCGGCTGGAAAGGCATCCGCTACATAAAACACATGCCAGAATAATTGGTGGTTCATTCCGCTGTGGTGACCCCTGATAAATAAAGGACTAATCCGAATGAAAGTGAATGAGTGAGTTTTGATTTGTGAGCATTTCTGAAATGCTCAATATCAGCCACCTGATGGCAGTCTCAACAAGCTGCTGTTTCAAGGCCTTTCCCCTCCACAGACGATCAATATATCAGAGTTCAGCAGCTCTCGCTGATATTCCTGGAATGATATTGCCAAGCATAGTCAAACATTGATGTGTATCTAGGCCACCGCATACACGCCATCAACCTAAAAACACACAGATGCACTCATCAGATCACTGTATTTACACTTATTTTTCTGGTTAGTTTGCTTTTCATTCCACATTATTGGTATTGCCTTTATTCATATCCATTATTACAGGATTTTAACTTTTTTTAAGCTCACAGCTTGCATTGCTGCCCACAGAGATTCGTAGAAAATCTCCCACTGTTCTGTTCCCAATAATCCACTGGTTTTCGCATCCTCAAAATATCCGCATATTTAGATCCAAACAAAAGCAATAAGTGTTGGTGCGTCAGGCTTGTATATCAGAACTGATTTAAATTTCAAATTTAACAGTGAGCCGTATCAAAACAAGATATATTATTCCTTCCTTATAAGACCGATGCACTCTTTTTTCCCCTTCTCTCCCTGAAGCAATAAATAAAAAGCAATAAAACAGAAACTTTTAATAAGCACCCTTTATATTCCCCGTAGGTGGCTTACAAAGTGCAAATACATTTCTCCTTAAAAATAGACCTGCGTTTGTTGGTTTTAATAGCAAAGAGGAGAATGACAGATGTGCTCACTTAGTAATCGCTCGTAGTCCACCAAGCCACCGGAGCGCTTAACCTCTTTCATTTACACACATTATTATACTGATATCTGTAATCCGGCGCATTTCACATACTGAAGTCGCACTGATTTCTCCAAACACTACAAAATAAATATTAAATATATCCACAGACTTTCCTGTAATCATCCCAACAAAGTTTAACTAAAGGGTTCCTGGGTTAAAATGCTTTTAAAAAGGCATTAGGGATCCTTAAAAGGGAATTGCAGCTATAGTCATTATAGGCACAATGTGATAATGAAACTTCCTCGCAGGGAAAAGGTCACAGTGAGCTGTAATGAGTTATTTTAAGAGTAATATTGGTCATGTTTAAGTTAAGCTACACCAATATTATAATGATCAAACCTCATTGTTAAAGATGTAATTCGGACGGTGTATGATACAGCTACTGATGTCAGAATATTGGGTCGTGTTTAAGTTAGGATCCAGCAATATTTTAATGACCAAACCTCATTTTTAAAGAAGTAATTTGGATAATTTGTGCAATACATTTACAGCTATAGTGATGTTAGAATATAGGGTTATATTTAAAGGTTATACCAATATTATAATGACCAAAGCTCATTGTTAAAGATGTAATTTAACCAATATGTGTGATACATTTACAGCTACTGATGTCAGAATGTTGGGTCATATTTAAGGTAATTTATGCCAATATTACAATAATCAAACCTCATTGTTATGTCATTTGAACGATATGTGTGATACATTTACAGCTACTGATGTCAGAATGTTGGGTCAAATTTAACTTAGATTACAGCAATATTATAATGATCAAACCTCATTGTTAAAGATGTAATTTAAACATTATGTGCAATACATTTACAGCCAGTGATGTCAGAATATTGGGTCAAATTTGAGGTAATTTACACCAATATTATAATAATCAAACTCAATTTTTTAAAGATGTAATTTAGAGAATACAATTACAGTAGTGATATTATATATCGGTTCATATTTAAGGTAATTTACACTAATATTATTATAATAATTTACACTACTATTACTATGAACCTCATTGTTAACATCTACAGCTACTGATTTTAGAATATTGGGTCATATTTAAAAGTTACCTCAATATTATAATGATCAAACCTCATTGTTAAAGATGTAATTTGGACATTATGTGCAATACATTTACAGCTAGTGATGTCAGAATATTGGGTCAAATTTGAGGTAATTTACACCAATATTATAATAATCAAACCCAATTTTTTAAAGATGTAATTCAGAGAATACAATTACAGTAGTGATATCAGAAATCGGTTCATATTTAAGGTAATTTACACTAATATTATTATAATAATTTACACTAGTATTATTATGAACCTCATTTTTAACATCTACAACTAGTGATTTTAGAATATTGGCTCATATTTAAAAGTTACCTCAATATTATAATGATCAAACGTCATTGTTAAAGATGTAATTTGGACAATATACAACTACAGCTAGTGATGTCAGAATATTGGGTCATATTTGAGATAATTTACATCAATATTATGATAATCAAACATCATTCTTAAAGATGTAATTTGGACAATATGTGCGATACAACTACAGCTACTGATGTCAGAATATTGGGTCATATTTGAGGTAATTTACATCAATATTATGATAATCAAACATCATTCTTAAAGATGTAATTTGGACAGTCTAAACATATACAGCTAGTGATGTCAGAATATTGGGTCATATTTAAAGGTTACACCAATATTATGATGATCAAACCTCATTGTTAAAAAACTTAAACAATATGAGCAATAGATTTACAGCTACTGATGTTAGAGTATAGGGTCATATTAAAAGGTTACACCAATAATATGATAATCAGACCTCATTATTAAAGATGTTTTTTGGATAATATGTGTGACACATTTACAGCTACTGATGAATATTGGGTCAAATTTAAGGTATTTTATGCCAATAATATAATAATCAAACCCCATTTTGAAGATGTAATTTGGACAATACATTTACAGCTAGTGATGTCAGAATATTGGGTCATATTTAAGGTAATTTACCCCAATATTATAATAATCAAACCTCATTGTTAAAGATGTAATTGGGACAATATGTGCTATTCATTTACAGCTAGTGATGTCAGAATATTGGGTCGTATTTAAGTTAGGATACAGCAATATAATAATGACCAAACCTCATTTTAAAGGTGTATTTTGGACAATATGTGCCATACAGCTAGTGAAGTTCGAATCTTGGGTCATATTTAAGGTAATTTATGCCAATATTAGATAATCAAACCCCATTGTTAAAGATGTAATTTGGACAATACAAACACAGCTAGTGATGTCAGATAAGGTAAATTACACTAATATTACAATGATCAAACCTCATTGTTAAAGATGTAATTTGGACAATATGTGCTATACATTTACAGATACTGATGTCAAAATATTGGGTCATATTAATTTAAGATACAGTAATATTATAATGACCAAACCTCATTTTTAAAGAAGTAATTTGTACATGTGGGACACAATACAGCTACTGATGTCAGAATATTGGGTCATATTTAAGATAATTTATGCCAATATTAGATAGTCAAACCCCATTGTTAAAGATGTAATTTGGACAATATGTGTGATACAGCTAGTGAAGTCAGAATATTCATATTTACATAAAATTACATACAATTTCAGTGAAGTTACACCAATATTACAACAATTTAACCCCATTTTTAAAGATGTAATTTGGACAATACAAATACAGCTAGTGATGTCAGATAAGGTAAATTACACTAATATTATAATGATCAAACCTTATTGTTAAAGATGTAATTTGGACAATATGTGCTATACATTTACAGATACTGATGTCAGAATATTGGGTCATATTTAAGGTCATTTACCCCAATATTATAATAATGAAACCCCATTTTTAAAGATGTAACTTCAACAATATGTGCAATACATATAGTGTTGTTAATGTCAGAATATTGGGTCATATTTGAGGTAATTTACACCAATAATATAATAATCAAACCCCATTTTAAAAGATGTCATTTGGACAATAAAATTACAGCTAGCGATGTCAGATATAGGGTCATATTTAAGGTAATTTACACTAATATTATTATGAACCCCATTGTTAAAGATGTCATTTAGACCAGGGTTGACCAATCCTGTTCCTGGAGATTGACCTTCCTGCTGATTTCAGTTGCAACCCATATCAAACACACCTGCCTGTAATTATCAAGTGCAGTTCAGGTCCTAATTTATTGGTTCAGGTGTGTTTGATCAGGGTTGGAGCTGAACTTTGCAGGAAGGTCCATCTCCAGGAACAGGGTTGAGCACCACTGTTTAGATATATGTGTAATACAATTACAGCTACTGATGTCAGACCTTTACCAGGAAAAGCACATTGGGATAAAAATCTCTTTCACAAGAGGGTCCTGGCCAAGATTAGGCATTATACAGTTCACATGGGTTTAACAAACAAACAACAAAAACAAATAACAGGTAACATCATTCATCCATCAAAACACATACAATGACTGTTAAAAACTATTCAGAACATCTACAGGTCATATTTTAGTTGTTACCACTATATTATAATCCTCAAACTTAATTTTTAAGCATGTAATTTGGACAATATGTGTGATGCATTTACAACTAATAATGTCAGAATATTGGGTCATATTTAAGGTCATTTATGCCAATATTAAAATACTCAAACCCCATTGTTAAAGATGTAATTTGGACAATACAATTACAGCTAGTGATGTCAGAATATAGAGTACGTTACACTAATATTATAATGATCAAACCCCATTTTTAAAGATGTAATTTGGACAATGTGCGATACAATTACAGCTACTGATGTCAGAATATTGGGTCATATTTAATACAAGTTAATATTTAATTCAAGTTAATTCAATATGTGCGATACATACAGCTGCTGATTTTAGAATATAGTGTCATATTTAAAAGTAATATTATAATGACCAAACCTCGTTGTTAAAGATGTAATTTGTACATTATGTGTGATACATTTACAGCTGATGTCAGAATATTGGGTCATATTTAAGGTAATTTACCCCAATATTATAATAATCAAACCCCATTTTTAAAGATGTAATTTGGACAATGTGCAATACAATTACAGCTACTGATGTCAGAATATTGGGTTATATTTAATTCAAGTTACAGCAATATTATAATTACCAAACCTCATTTTTAAAGATGTATTTTGGACAATATATGCGATACATACAGCTGCTGATTTTAGAATATAGTGTCATATTTAAAAGTAATATTATAATGATCAAACCCCATTTTTAAAGATGCAATTTGTACAATATGTGCGATACATCCAGCTGCTGATTTTAGAATATAGTGTCATATTTAAAAGTAATATTATAATGACCAAACCTCATTGTTAAAGATGTAATTTGTACATTGTGTGTGATACATTTACAGCTGATGTCAGAATATTGGGTCATATTTAAGGTAATTTTTGCCAATATTACAATAATCAAACCTCATTGTTAAAGGTAATATTTGGACAATATGTGCGATACATATACAGCTGCTAATTATAGAATAGTGTGTCATATTTAGCATTTACACCAATATTATACTGACCAAACCTCATTTTTAAAGATGTAATTTGCACAATACAATTACAGCTAGTGATGTTAGACTATAAGGTAAGCTACACTCTTATTATAATCATCAATTTGGACAATATGTGCGATACATACACAGCTAGGGATGCCATAAAATGTGGTTTATTGTAAGGGCTATCTGCTCAGTCCACTACAGTCGTCCTTTTCCACAAGAGGGAGCGCGTGTTAGCGTTTAACCACAGCTGTCCATTCAGAATTTCAAATCATGCATTGATCGCACAATCCCACTATAACATTTATGTCTTTTTATTTTCCGTCTAGGAATGCAATAGCGCGTGCATTCAGAGCTTCTGTAAGAGAAAACATCTTCAGTAAACAACCTCTGCCAGTTCAAGATAAATAACCAACAAACATTCCAGGCATTTGTTAAAATTCCACACATTACAGAGCCGTGGATCACTATTTATCTCACACAAAACTAACTAAACATGCACCTTTTACGCATTCTCGAGCATAATGTTTAGCACTTGTTTTGTTTGTTAAATTAAAGTTAGGATCTGCTAACATATTTTAAAAAGCTCAATAGCACTTTTGTGTTTTTAATATAGCATTATTAATCAAGCTAATCTTTCTTATTTACAAGGACACCATTAAATAAATTAATTACGCATTCACGCGTTTAGTATTTATTCCATTCACATGACACTCTCTGCATTTCTTGCATGGATTACGCGTTATTGAGCTAAAGTTGCAAAATCTCATTATATATGGCTCTTATTAATGATATGTAATGATTTCGGCGTTTTACGCATCAAACATCTGGCGATGCGCATTGGCTGCTCGTTGTTCTCCTTCCACTTCCCAGACGTATTGATCAACCCGTTACGTCAGTATTGATAACTTTACCAAACCCAAAATCAAGTGCAATCCCGGGAGCTGCACTAATGCATCTATATATGCATCTATATTCTTGTTCATACCGCATCCTCCGGCTCCGGCGCGCTGCGCGTCCCATCTAGTTTCCCACAACTGTTATTTTCCTAACATTTTTTTTCCATGTGGAGTGTAATCGTCAACGCTGTTTAACGGGGGGAATCCAGCCCATATATTTATTGTAGCCGCTCTTGAATATTGTGCTCAAGATGGCCGCCGATGTGGGATCGATGTTTCAATATTGGAAGAAATTTGATCTCCGGCGGCTTCAGGTTGGTCTTATTTCTCACCTTTTTTACACGATGCGATGCCGTATGCTGTTGTGCACCTTGCATTTCGTGCGTTTTGTGTTTTGGTGACTTTAGAGGGACGGGATGGTGGTGTTGCATTGATAGTATTAGTAATTGATCCTCTTCTGCCTTTTGTTCGGTTCAATCATTGATCAGGAGCGCGCAAGAGCAGCGCTAGCAGCCTCGCGCACACTAACGCGCTTTAACATCACATTCAACGCTATTTTAACGCTTATTGCACCGGCTTTGCTGGAAACGGAAACTTTTAATGCCTCTCCGACTTGTGGACTTCAACTTTTTATCAGGCTAATGTGTTTTATTCTAATAGAAATACTGAACGGCGGCGGCGCGCGCGCGACTCATGCTGTAAAGTGCCGGTTTGTGATTCACCTCAGACTTTATAAAACAAGCACCTCGTGTATTTTACACCTTTAACGTTGATTATGTGTATCTGTTTGACTTTATTAGTGAGCTTTAGTGTAATTATGACGCGGAGACTAATTCCTTTAGAGTTTCTGTACTGGAAAGTTTATGGTTTTAATATTGACGCGTCTATTTAATACAACAAGACTTAATAGGAAATACTGTTGTTATTGAATGTGAGGTTAATGGATGCGTGTTTACTTGAATATACTGTTATGTTGTTGTGTTATTCCCTGCATGTAGTCTGTAGGCAAGCTGTGCACATTGTAATCATTAGTAGTAGAACAATATATTGTATCTTAATATGCAAGCGCTCATAAGATGTACAGTTTGGATAAACTTAATTTTTGTCAAGTTGTAACCGTCTCATTGTGTTTGTGTGGGTTTTACGAGTCAGTGCTAGCATGTATCGACTGTCATTTCACAGACGGTGTCAGGGTCAATGTCAAATAGGAATCTCCGAGAGCGAAATCTTAAACATTGTAATGTCAAACATGTGAGGCAGGATCTTAACAATGAAATGTCTGTATTCACGTTGGGTTCTGTATGTGTCTGAAAAACTTTAAAATACAGTATTGTACAAATATATGTTGAATTCTTTCCTACCTTGTGTAAAAACGATCGTTTTCTATGTTTCATAACAATGTTTCAGCCATATATTTCATATATTTTTTTAGATATTTCATATATATCTATTTATTTTTATATATGTTTAGATACTTATGTATTTATATATGTATAATATAAATGTATAGATATACAAATAGATAGATAGATAGACAAATAAATAGATAGACAGACGTGTGTATTCTATGTGTATGTATATGTATACATATATGTGTGTGTGTGTATGTATATATGTGTGTATATATATATATATATATATATATATATATATATATATATATATATATATATATATATATATATATATATATATATATATCTATATATCTATCTATCTATGTATATGTATATATGTGTGTGTATATATATGTGTACGTACGTACGTACGTTTGTATGTATGTAAATAAGTATAGAAGCATGTTCACGGATGGATAGATAATGCATATAGACAATGTGAGGATATTATTAGAAAGGCTTATAGTTTTTGCAATATGTAAATTGACAAAAATAACCTTGCTCTTGTTGATATTTTCATGTCTAATATTGCTGGACATGATAACTATGCTCCGGTTTCATACCAGCCAGTATGTACGCTCCATTCACACTGCTTTCCGACGCGTCAAAACCAGAACGCTCGCTGACTGCTCGCGCTTCTCGGACTGTGTAATTGCATTCCCTGCTAATGTTTGTAAATCAGCCTCGGCCAGCGCAAGGGCACAGACTCAGCCCTATGATTGATGTTCTGTAACATAAGAAATGACAAGAGCATGCCAAGCCAAGCCGGAGAGGAATCAGATCTGTCTGTGTGTGTGTGTGTGTGTGTGTGTGTGTGTGTGTGGCCGATTGTTATTCAAGCCTTTCCAAAGAAGGGCTCCTCATGTAGGCTGTTGTTGGAGGGTCTCTCTCATGTTTTTAGTTTATTCTGAATACAGAGCGACGACAGCACGCATCGGGTCCATATTGAGGTTATCCAAACTGTAAACCTGTTCATGGACAGGCAGAGCAAACATGTTTTCAGGGAGAGCTCATCTGGACAAATATCAGATGGTTATTGTCTGGACTGTGCTCAGAATATTTCTGCTAGGGTGATAAATCAGAGAGCTGCTCGTACGAGTAACCAGATTGAGGAGATTAAATGTTAAGGTGCAGAGCTGCACGATAGTGGGAATATATATGCAATATTGTTGTTGAGTGTTGCGCTTGAATGATATTTCTCACTAACTTGCAAGATGCTATTTTATCAGCAATTTTAAATGATTTTTTATTTATGTTATGATCACTCAAGGATTTTTGCTACTTATTCAAACTGCATATTTAAAATGAACTGAATAAACACACTTCTTGAGATTTTTTTTTGGCACAACTTAATTCTTCATGTTCAATCAACTTAACCAGCTGAAAACAGCTTGCGTAACTTATAAAATTAAGCTAGAACATGATTAACTACAGAGCACTGTGCACCAGAACAGCCCGACACAGAAACAGTTTCTTTCCTCAGGCAATCCATCTCATGAACACTTGATGATAAGAATTATGAAACAAACATCACTACTTGCTACAAACTTTTATACATTTATTTAACAACACACTTTACATGTCAATTTGCAAATAACAGCTGCACATATAACATTGTATATAGTAATATACCTGTACATACACTTGTCAATCTGTATGTTTGCATTCACTACCTACTTCTATTTTTAAAATATATTTATTATCTGTTTTTTGGTCTCTCATTCTGTTACCTGTAGAAGCTCTGTCACCAAAACAAATTCCTCATATGTGTGAACATACCTGGCAGTAAAGCTCTTTCTGATTCTGAACTTAGTAAAATAAGTTACTTTGAACTAAAAACATATGCTGTCATGACTAATTGATCATCTAATTTTTTTAACAGTGTATGTATGCGGCACCCAAATGCATGACACATAAAATATATTTAATTTATTGCAATTCTCCGCGATATCGATATCGCATATACTGTACTATTATCGCGATAACGATAAATGTTTGATATTTTATGCAGCACTATTAAGATTTAATACTGAGAAGCACGTTGAATCTTAAAAAAGGACTTTTGACACTTAATGCTTGATACTTTGATCCTAAACAACACATTTCAAAATGTCTTTTGGGGGTGTTACGACTTTATTAAAGTCTAGGAGTTCTTGCTTAAAAGGTGTAACAAAGAAGACCAAAATTTGCTAAATAATATTGAATTCGAACTAATTAAAAAACATGGAGAACACACTTCAATCCTCAGCCCCAAAGTGAAGAGTCAACACAAAGTTTAGAAAAATAGTCATAAGAATTTATTTAGTACAAATATAGGAATTTTAACAGAAACTAGAGGTCAAAACTGAGTGAGTATAGCCTAAAACAACAAACGGAAAGCATCTATCTGAAGTTTAGAGGACTAGCTTACCTAATGCAAAATCAAAGATGAAAATCAACAACATAAACTTCCCTGAGCTTCCTCTCTCAACCATAAAAAGGCAAAAAGATTTACATAATAAAATAAGAGAGAGAGAGAGAGAGAGCAGGGTGGAGCACAACACACTATGCAGGTCTACACATAAAATTATGATTTGGCTGTAATGGGGAAAACTTAATTGTTTTTGTTCAATCCACTCAAATTTGTAAAAACTTAGTCGATTTTGTTGGGACAACATAAAGCAATTATGTGGAACCCAGCATTTTTTTAACAGTGTACTAAATAAATAGACAACATACAGTATATTTTTCTGAGCTAAGTCATTAAAAAAATATATATATCAAGGTGTAAACCTTTAGACTTGAAAACAGCACAAATGACTGAAAACCTTGGCGGATATTCGGATTCTTCTTGGCTGTTAACATTTTCCTCTCTTTTGTCTTCCAGCATTAGTGTTTAGTTCAGCTCTAGGTACAGCTAACAGCACTATACTGGAGAGGTGGGATGCAGATAGTCAAGGCCTCGTATGATTGGTCAGATTTAGATAAACAACCTATACATGATTTTACACCAATATCGCATATACTAGGGCTGGGCAATGTTGCAAAAAAAAAAAAAAAAAATGAGCATGATATGTTTCATATCAATCGAAATCAATAATTATTGACCATCCATTTAGGAATATTAGGATTTTATTATTTTACCACCTTATTTTAATTGACCAACATTACTCAGGCAAATAGTTTTAATAGTCAAAAACAAAAATATTTAAACAAAATATCTCATCTCTTAATAATAAAATAAACATAAGTGTTAAAGAGACTCAAACTTGATAAATAAAATGTTACAAAGTGTGTGCAATGGTAAAGGTAAATCAACATATGTAAGGTGTCAATAATAATGATACAGTAAACCTCAAACTCTGTTAACAAAACAAATTATGATAATCAAATCTGAGCTTTCAAACAAAGGAACTAGCCATCATTATTCAAATACATACTGCAAGATTACAAATTGTGAAGTTGAATGACTACATTACCCCTATGCTAAAAACTCTTTCAGATGGGGAGCTAGTAGCTGGGATGCACAAGAAAGAAACCCAAAAGCTTCTCTGGTGACATCCTTTTTTGTTTACAATCTCCTCAATGCTGCCATACAGCACCCATTTTCGCATGGGTTATTATTCTGACCTGAAGTGACAAGTGCGAACGCGTACTTTGTGTTTGTCTGAGGTAATTAGTCTGCCGTTATTACTAAAATGTGTATATTCCATACAAAGTGTGAAGGAGATTGGTTAGTTCTACTCGCATGAATCGCGGTGTGCTCGAGGCATTCGAAAAAGTTCAGATGTTTTTCAACTAGGTGTACCTTGATAATGCGCGAACGTTATGTGCACCATTTGCACGTCACTTACATGAGCACTTACATGTGCACGTTGCCCCTTCAATGGAAATGACAAACTGGCACCCTAAGCTTATTGGCATTGCTTCCAAGGCATGCGCTCATCAGTCGTGTTTTAATAAAACTATAGCGCTTCATACTGAAACCACATACTATATCTTTTTTTATCGATATTGACAATGGTGTTCGCTCAATAAATATCAATTTTATCGCCCAGCCCTAGCATATTCTCTACCATTATCACGATGACGATATTTTTTTGTAATTATTTTGTGCAGCACTATTAAGATTCAAAACTGAGAAGCACATTGATTGATTGTTCATCTACACTTAAAAAGGGACTTTTGATACTCGTTTAAACTACTTAGAGTGAGTTGAAACAACACTATTCGAAATGTGTTTATGTTCAAATGCATGGCACATAAAATATATAGAATTTATTGCACTTCTCTGTGACACCGATATCGCATATGCTGTACCATTTCCACGATAACGATACATTTTTCGATATTTTGTGCAGCACTATTAAGATTCAATACTGAAAAACACATTGATAGATTGCTCATCTAAATATCAAACATGTTTAATGCACTGTTAAAAAATGCAGGGTTCCACACTATTCATTCATGTTGTCCCAAGACAAATCGATTAAGTTAACTCAACAAATGTAAGTGGATTGAACATAAAACAATTAAGTTGTTCCCCAAAAAACATCAAAGTTTGTTGTTTCAACTCATTTTAAATGAGTAGTTTGAACATGCAGTAAAAATATATATATTTTTTTGACTGCGTGGAGTCGCCGCGTTTGTCTTATTATGATTTAGCAGAGGACAAAAGGTAATCTTTTTGTTTTAGACATTCATTCATTCATTTCCCTTCAGCTTAGTTTCTTATTTATCAGGGGATGGCACAGTGGGATAAACCACCAACTCTTCCAGTATATGTATATACACAGCGGATGCCCTTGTAGCTGCAACCCAGTACTGGGAAACCCCCATACCTACACTGCGGCCAATTTAGTTAATTTAATTCCCCTATAACACATGTCTTGGACTGTGTGAGAAACCGGAACACCCGGAGGAAATCCACGCCAACACGGGGAGAACATGCAAACTCCTTACAGAAATCAGACTCAAACCAGTGACCTTTTTGCTGTGAGGCTGACCACTGAGCCACTATGCCACCCGGTTTAAAAAAAATCCGGTTTCAAATGACAGATTTCTTTCAGTGTGCATTCATACAAGTCTTTTAGTTGCCATTGTTTAATCTGCTTCGAGTTAACCAGTCTAAATCCATCTGTCGTTATGAATCAATCACTAAATATCTGTTTGACTACAGCGGACTCAGCACAGCCTTGTGTTATTTCTCATGAATCCTCTCGGCTCAATATACGAATCGCACACATTTGCACATCCGAGTTTTCTTTGTTTCAGGAGTTAGTCTAGGTCACACCTGGTTCAGGTTATTGATGTGCTCACCTGCAGCCGCTGACAGTTCAAGTCATATTTAATGCGACGTGAATGCAGCCACCAAACGCTTCCACAGCATCTTTCATTTCCAAAAACACAGACTCGCACGTGGGTGGAAGCGAAAGAAGATTGTGTTATTGAACCTTTCGTGGCTAGTTCCCACATCTAGCATGTGAATTATTTTTTTTAGGTTAGTTTGTAGAATGCATGTGAGAAAGCAAACGTTTTCATGTGGATGCTTCGAATATGTGCCATTTATTTTTGAAGGGATAGAAAGGAAAATCCTTCACTCTTTCCAAACCTCTTTGACTTTCTTTCTTTTTTTCTGGAAGGTATACTGAAGAATGCTGTAAATAAAAGAGCCATTGACTACTGTAGTGTTTTATTTGTGCTCCTACTTCTGCTTTTCCCCCAGAATTTCTCAGAGTATCTTGTTTTGTGTTCAATTTACAAGCAGTTTTTGGGGTGAACTATTGTTTTAATAGTTGTATTTGTTATTTGTTGTCCATTTTATATGCAACTCTTGCATTTTCCAGACTGTGCTAAAATGTGTTGATTGGATATGTGTAAGACCCCTAGTTAGTTAGTCATGAAATGCCAACACAATCTCACGGCAATTCGTAACTTTTTGATTTGGTGGCTAATTCGTACGATCTAATTCGTACAATTTAGTACGATTTGCTCATTCCCCAATGGCGGTTGGGTTTAGGGGTGGGGTTAGGTGCCACGCCTCCTTTTAAAATCGTACAATTTCGTACGACTGAACTCGTAAGCGTGAAATTTAGTAGATTATCAGCTTGCATGAAGTCTAAAGTCTTGCAAACACTGTAAAAGTGAGGTTTAATTAAAGAAAGCGTGCAGTTAAAAAACAGATTTGAGCTGCTTGTTTAAGGTACACTGTAAAAAATATCTGTAAATTAGCAGTTTTACTTATTTTGTGATTCATGTTTTTATTAATTCTCTCTTTATTCATGCTTTTGAATTGCATTATGGGATCTTGATCTTTCTTCCAACAACTTCTAACCTTGAAAAGTTTGAAAAAGTGACTTTTATTATTATTTTGAATAGTTTTAAGTGATATATTGTGTGGGTTGGTGTTGAATATTGAGCTACAAAAACCTTGTAATAAACTGTAAGCACATTTCTGTTATTTTACAGACTTATTTCTCTATAGAGCAGTGATCAACATCCCATATTGCAATTAAATAAATAAAAAACTTGTGGAACACAAAATACAGAGAGTGTATAAAATAAAATGAGCTGAAACAGCACAATTCTTGAGTTTTTTAGGGGGAACCACTTAATTGTTATGTTCAATCCACTTGATTCTGTAAAAACTAATAAGTTAACTTAATTCCTTCATGTTGTCCTTACTCAAATCGATTGTGGAACCCAGCAACTCTTGCATTTTCCAGACTGTGCTAAAATGTGTTGAATGGATATGCGTAAGACCCCTAGTTAGTTAGTTATGAAATGCCCATGTTTTCTCACGAAATGTTCATCAGAAACTTATTTTGCCTCATGATGCAACAGAATCAAAGCTGTAAGCGTCAAATTTAGTAGATTATCAGCTTGCATGAAGTCTAAAGTCTTGCAAACACTGTAAAAGTTAATAGTGAGGTTTAGTTAAAGAAAGCGTACAGTCAAAAAACAGATTTGAGCTGCTTGTTCAAACTACACTGAAAAATATCTGTAAATTAGCAGTTTTACTTATTTTGTGATCCACATTTTGATTATTTCTCTCTTTATTCATGCTTTTGAATTGCATTATGGGATCTTGAGCTTCCTTCCAACAACTTCTAACCTTGAAAAGTTTGAAAAAGTGACTTTTATTAACATTTAGAATAGTTTTAAGTGATATATTGTGTGGGTTGGTGTTATGTATTATGCTACAAAAACCTTGTAATAAACTGTATGCACATTTCTGTTATTTTACTGATTTTTCTATATATAGAGCAGTGATCAACATCCCATAATGCAGTTAAATAAATAAAAAAACTTGTGGAACACAAAATACGGAGAGTGTATAAAATAAAATGAGCTGAAACAACACAATTCTTAAGTTTTTTGAGGGAACCACTTAATTGCTTATGTTCAATCCACTTAATTCTGTAAAAACTAATAAGTCAACTTAATTCCTTCATGTTGTCCCTACTCAAATCGATTGTGTGGAACAGCATTTTTTCAGTGAATGCTGTAAAAAAGAGCCATTTACTTTTATTGTCTGTAGTATTTTATGTCTGCTCCTACTACCACTTTTCCCCAACATTCTTCAGAATATCTTTTGAGTTCAACAGAAGAAAGAAAGTACCAGCTATTGTTTTGGGTGAACTATCATTTTAACAGTTGTATTTGTTATTTTTTCATTTAATACGCAACTCTTGCATTTTCCAGACTGTGCTAAAATGTGTTTATGTGCAGTGTTGGACACGTTCCTTTAAAAAAGTAGTTAGTTATAGTTACTAGTGACTTCTCACAAATAGTAACTGAGTTACATAATTGTAAAAGTAACTAATTACCAGGGAAAGTAACTATTGCGTTACTTAAAAAAAATCTAATTTCAAATGACAATAAAATAAATATAAAACATTGTACAGTAATCTACACTATTTAAATGCTGTTGTGGGACAATGTGAAAGACAACAGCAACATGTCCTCAATTATATATTAAGATATTACTATTATTATTATACTTTTATTTATTTATTTACTTATTTAATTGTTTTTATAATTATTTGATTAATAGAACAGAGAATTGACAGGAAATCATTGGGAGCAGAGAGAGAGAAAGGATCGGCAAAGGACTTTGAGCCGGGAATCGAACTCGGGTCACCGTGAGCACCTTGGTGCTATATGTCGACACACTTAAACCACTAGGCTATTGGCGCTGACATCTAGATATTATTTAGTTTAATTCTGTCTAAGTGATAAGAGTTAGCAGTGGAGAAAAATCAAGATTTATTTGCTTTGACGTTGTGGTTTCGTCTCCAATTTTGGGTTGCAGAGCTCACGTTATCACCTGCGTAGCCACTAATTTTGTGTGGGCATATGATGCCGTGAGGTGCTTGATTGGAATACATCTCTGACTCCTGGTCGTTGGTGTGTGCCACGGACTGTGTGTGTGCTTGTGTTTGAACACCAGTACTACGTTTCGTCTGATTGGCAAACGATGGAAATGTACTCTATCTAAGCCAATCAGCACATTCTCAGTTACACCACATCCCGCCCCAACCTCTCTCTCACACACATACACACACCCCAGTGAAAGAGAGGTCCTATGGCTGAGAGAGAGGCTGCTCACATGAAAACCACTTCAGTGTTCTCAGTTATATTAACTTGCATTTATTGTCAGTAACGGCGTTGTAACAGAGAAACAGTCATTAATTTGATCACTCGTAACTGAAAAAAGTATCGCCTTTTATAACGTCGTTTATTTATAGCGCCATATTTTTAGCACTCGGATGTGTGCAAGACCCATAGTTAGTTAGTCATGAAATGCTCATGTTTTCTCATGAAGTGTTCATCAGAAACTTATTTTGCCTCATGATGCAACAGAATCAAAGCTGTAAGCATGAAATTTTGTAGATTATCAGCTTGCATGAAGTCTAAAGTCTTGCAAACACTGTAAAAGTTAATAGCGAGAAGGTTTAGTTATAAGAAAACATGTGCAGTCAAAAGATTTGTGCTGCTTGTTCAAACTACACTGTAAAAATATCTGCTAATTTGCTTTCCTTTCATTTATGCTTTTGAGTTGCATTATGGGATCTTGATCTAATGACTTTTAACCTTGAAAAGTTTGAAAAAAGTGACTTTTATGAACATTTTTAATAGTTTAAAGTGATATCTTGTGTAGGTTGGTGTTGTATATTACGCTACAAAAACCTTGTAATAAAGCGCCAGAATATTTTCTGTTAATTTACAGCCTTATTTCTCTATATGTTAGCTCTTATACAGTATGTTATAATATTTTAAACTACTAAAATGTCAATAAAGTCACTTTGTTAATCTGTGGAGTTGAATATTCCAGTGTTTCCCAACCCTGTTCCTGGAGGCACACCAACAACACATATTTTGAATGTCTCCCTTTTCTGACTCATTAACTTCAGGTGTTGGAGTCTCTTCTGATGTTATGATAAGTTGATTCAGGTGTGTTTGATTAGGGAGAGGTTGAAAATGTGTACTGTTGGTGTGCCTTCAGGAACAGGGTTGGGAAACACTGGAATATTCAACATCAAAAGTCGACAGAGCAGAGATCAAGAAGAAGAAGAAAAACTCATATTTGGCAGTCAGGTTAAAGGACTGCATACATTGATACTTATGGCACGCTAACTTAAAGTACCCACTGTTAACTTACAGCTTTTGAGAAAGTGTGGAACTGCCAGTACATTTTCTGTTATTTTACACACGTATATGGCTAAATATAAATCTTATACATTATATTATCTCAGATTGCTGAACTGACGTTTTGTTAGCAAACATGGGCTAACAACTAGTGCTCTGGCAACAGTCTAATCAATGCAATTAAGTGCAATTTGCAAAATGCAGGAGTCTCATATGAGATGGGTAGAAAATTTGATGAATGCACATAAAATTGAAGCATCCACACTTTCTCAAAAGCTGTAAGTTAACAGTGGGTACTTTAAGTTAGCGTGCCATAAGTATCAATGTATGCAGTCCTTTAACCTGACCTGCCAAATATGAGTTTTTCTTCTTCTTCTTGATCTCTGCTCTGTCGACTTTGATGTTGAATATTCCAGTGTTTTCCAACCCTGTTCCTGAAGGCACACCAACAGTACACATTTTCAACCTCTCCCTAATCAAACACACCTGAATCAACTTATCATAACATCAGAAGAGACTCCAACACCTGAAGTTAATGAGTCAGAAAAGGGAGACATCCAAAATATGTACTGTTGGTGTGCCTCCAGGAACAGGGTTGGGAAACACTGGAATATTCAACTCCACAGATTAACAAAGTGACTTTATTGACATTTTAGTAGTTTAAATATTATAATATACTGTATAAGAGCTAACATATAGAGAAATAAGGCTGTAAATTAACAGAAAATATTCTGGCGCTTTATTACAAGGTTTTTGTAGCGTAATATACAACACCAACCCAGACTTTAATCACTTTTAAACTAGTAAACATGTATATAAAAGTCAACTTTTCAAGGTTAAAAGTTGTTGGAAGAAAGATCAAGCTCCCATAATGCAAAAGCAGAAATAAACTGGGAAAAAATAAAGACATGAATCACAAAGTATGAAAAAACTGCTAATTTACGGACGTTTCTTTACTGTGTTCCCCTTTAAATCTAGTTAAATTAAAGCGCACATTCACATTTTGGAACATGTGAAGGTTTTAAAATATTTACGAGACATCGCTGTTAACTCATTTATGAATCTAGTCAGACGCTGGTTATTGCACGCTGTGATAGGCTTGTTATTCTCCCTCATGGCCCCTGCGGGACGCCGTGTCCCCCGAGGGCCCCTCACCCACTCTTGAACTTGGACTCCATTGAGATCCACAGATCAGGATGAGCGAGAAAGATGGGGGAAAAAACATTTTGTGCTACCTTTTAATGCGTTTAAAACCTGAGGTGTATTAATGCTTCTTCCTGGAAGATTTTTTTTATTATTATTATTATTCGTCTTTGGCGAGACCCCCTGAATGGAATGCTTGTGTTGACTGTTGGATGAATAAGTTTAGTAGGGGGGAATTCTTCATAAGAGGGAATATTTTTGCTAACATCTTGTCTTGATACAAGTCATACGGATGATGTTTTTGGTGCTTTGTGGTGATATTCGCTCAATGAAATGGTTAAGTTAGTATATTAACGTCACATATTGGTTTCTTTTGAAGTTAAATGATTAAATTGTATAATGTTGTCTAAAAAATAAAATAATAATGTCTGAAAATGTGGCATCTTTTTCTTATTTTATGCAGAAAAAGACGAGCCTTTACAACAAACATTAAATTGTGTGTCGTTGTGTTGGGGTCTCGTTGGGATTTCTTCATAAGAGGGAATATTTGGCAACGTCTTGTCTTGATATAATCATAGCAATGTGGGTTTTCAGTGGTTTGTGGAATACCTGTAACCAACGGAGGAAAAAAACAAAGGCTATATAAGTCAATGGTTACAGGTTTTCAGCATTTTTCAAAATATCTTCTTTTGTGTTCAACAGAATAAAGAAACTCTCAAAGTAAAGGGTGAGCAAATGATGACAGAATTTAAGTCTTTTAGACTGAACTGTCCTGTGTTGGGTTTTTTTTTTTCAAATTGCACTAATTGTTTCAGTATACATTGAATGCATTGACTAATAAAGACCTCCAGTTACGCATGAAATTACAGTCCCTCCAGGATTTGGAGAAAACAAAAAAAATATCTTTGATATGACAGCAGCATGGTGACAGCATTACATACAAAGACTTAAAACTATTACTTTAACTCATTTGTGACCAATAATGGGTTTTATTTCTGTATCGCGATTGCAAATGAATCTTTTTAACCACATCTTCTAAGTGAACCGGTTGAAGTAGTTCACCAAATTGAACTGAATCCTTTGAAACGATTCGCGTCTCCAGTAAGCACTTATCCACAAACTACTTTTTAACAAGCCTAATACCCCCTCTGACTCCTAAATAATCCAATAAATACTTTTATTCAGTTATATGGAGGGTCTGAAATTCACATCTGCTCTCAATACATCCTACTGATAATTGTTTAGCCTTTTGTTACAGCAGATTCAGACATAAAGGGATGGTTCACACACACATAAAAACAATTCAATCCATTCATTAATTTTTTTTTTTTGGCTTAGAGTATTATTCTTAATAAGAGGGAATATTTTGCTAACATCTTGTATTGATATAATCATAGCAATGTGAGGTTTTGTTGGTTTGTGGTGATATTCGCTCACTGAAATGTTCAAATTAGTATGTTAGCATCACGTATTGGTTTCTGTTGAACTTAATTCAATTGTCTTGTGTCATCAAAAATATTATATAATGTCTAAAAATGCAGCGTCTATTTGTTATTTATGCAAAAACGACAAGGTTTTAACAAATATAACGTTGTGTCTTGTTGTTTTTGAGATATTAGTCTTAGCGATGTGTGGTTTCTGGTGATATTTTCTCACTGAAAAGTTCACATTATTTTATTAGCATCACATTGGTTTCTTTTGAAGTTAAATGATTCAGTTGTTTTGTGTTGTCTAAAAATGTATATATTATTGTCTGAAATTGTGGCATCTTTTTGTTATTTATGCAAAAAATACCAACTTTTAAAACAAATATTGCATTGTGTCCTGTATTTGGGTCTCGTTGGGAATTCTTTATAAGAGGGAATATTTGCTATCGTCTCGTCTTGATATAAGTGGGTTTTCATTGGTTTTTGCTAATATTCGCTCACTGAAAAGTTCAAATTAGCATCACATATTGGTTTCTTTTGAAGTGAAATGATTCAGCTGTTTTGTGTTATCAAAAATTTGATATAAAAATGTCTGAAAATGTGGCATCTTTTGTTATTTATGCAAAAAAGACAAGCTTTTAAAACATGTTGTGTCTTGTGTTTTGGGATATTAGGCATATAGCGATGTGGGTTTTCAGTGGTTTGTGGTGATATTCGCTTACTGAGACATTCAAATTAGCATCACGTATTGGTTTCTTTTGAGGTTAAATGATTAACTGTGTTGTGTTGTCTAAAAAAATTAAATAAGAATATCTGAAAATGGGCATATTTTTGTATTGTGCAAAAATATTATGTTGTTATATTGTGCATGGGATATATGTCATGGCAATGTGGGTTTTCAGTGCTTTGTAGTGATATTTGCTCACTGAAAACGTTCAAGTTAGTATATTAGCAATCACATATTGGTTTCTTTTGAAGCTAAATATTGTATTTTATTGTGGTGTCTAAAAAATAATATAATAATATTTGAATATGTGGCATGTTTTTGATAATTTGTGTAAAAAAAGACAAGATTTTGCAACAAATATTACATTGTGTCCTGTGTTTGGACACCTTTTAATGCATCTAAAACCTGAGGTGTATCAATGCTTCTTCCTGGAAGATTTATTATATTTTTTTAATATTTATTTATATTTTTATTATTCATCTTTGGCGGGACCCTCTGAATGGAGTCCTTGTATTGACCATTGGACGAATTAGTTTAGTTAGTAGAGAGGGGGAGGGGGGGGAATAAGAGGGAATATTTTGCTAACATCTTGTCTTGATGTAAGTCATAGCGATGAGGTTTGTGGTGAGATTCGCTCAGTGAAATGTTCACATTATTATTATATTAGCGTCACACATTGGTTTGTTTTGAAATCGAATGATTCAGCTGTTTTGTGTTGTCAAAAATATTACATAATGTCTGAAAATCATCTTTTTGTTATTCATGTAAAAAACGAACAAGCTTTGAAAACATATTACGTTGTGTCTTGTGTTTGGGGTCTCGTTGGGAATTCTTTACGAGGGAATATTTACTATTGTCTTGTCTTTATATAAGTCATAGCGATGAGGTTTTTCAGTGATTTGTGGTGGATATTCGCTCACTGAAATGTTCAAATTATTATTTAGCGTTACACATTGTTTTTAACTTTAAGTTAAATGATTAAATTGTACTTTGTTGACTAACAATAATATAAGAATATCCGAAAATGTGGAATTTTTGGTTATTTTGTGCAAAAAAGACAATATTTGACAACAAATTTGATGTTGTCTTGTTGTGTTTGCGAAATAAGTCATGGCAATGTGGGTTTTCAGTGGTTTGTTGTGATATTCGCCTCACTGAATAGTTAAAATATTGCTTTCTTTAAAGTGAAATGACTGTGTTGGATATAAGCATGTCTGAAAACGTGGCTTCTTTTTGTTATTTTGTGTAAAAAAAGTCAAATATTGCATCGTGTCATGTGTTTGGGCACGTTTAATGCATCTAAAACCTGAGGTGTATCAATGCTTCTTCCTGGAAGATTTATTATATTTTTTAAATATTTATTTATATTTTATTATTCGTCTTTGCTGAGACCCTCTGAATGGAGTCCTTGTATTGACCATTGGACAAATTAGTTTAGTTTAGTAGAGAGGGGGAGGGGGGGATAAGAGGGAATATTTTGCTAACATCTTGTCTTTGATGTAAGTCATAGCGATGAGGTTTGTGGTGAGATTCGCTCAGTGAAATGTGCACATTATTATTATATTAGCGTCACACATTGGTTTGTTTTGAAGTTGAATGATTCAGCTGTTTTGTTTGTCAAAAATATTACATAATGTCTGAAAATGTGCCATCTTTTTGTTATTCATGTAAAAAAAGAACAAGCTTTGAAAACATATTACGTTGTGTCTTGTGTTGGGGTCTCGTTGGGAATTCTTTACGAGGGAATATTTACTATTGTCTTGTCTTATATAAGTCATAGCGATGAGGTTTTTCAGTGATTTGTGGTGATATTCGCTCACTGAAATGTTCAAATTATTATTTTAGCGTCACATATTGTTTTTAACTTTAAGTTATTTGATTAATTGTATTGTGTTGACTAACAAATAGTATAAGAATATCCGAAAATGTGGAATTTTTGTTATTTTGTGCAAAAAAGACAAGATTTTACAACAAATTTGATGTTGTCTTGTGTTTGCGAAATAAGTCATGGCAATGTGGGTTTACAGTGGTTTGTGGTGAGGTTCGCTAATTGAAAAGTTCAAATTAGCGTCAAATATTGCTTTCTTTTAAAGTGAAATGACTGTGTTGCATATAAGCATGTCTGAAAACGTGGCTTCTTTTTGTTATTTTGTGTAAAAAAGTCAAATATTGCATCGTGTCTTACGTTTGGACACCTTTAATGCATCTAAAAACCTGAGGTGTATTAATGCTTCTTCCTGGAAGATTTATTATATTTTTTTAATATTTATTTATATTTTTATTATTCGTCTTTTGGTGAGACCCTCTGAATGGAGTCCTTGTTATTGACCATTGGACGAATTAGTTAGATTAGTAGAGAAGGGGAGGGGGGGAATAAGAGGGAATATTTTGCTAACATCTTGTCTTGATGTAATTCATAGCGATGAGGTTTTTCAGTGATTTGTGGTGATATCGCTCACTGAAATGTTCAAATTATTATATTAGCGTCACATATTGTTTTTTTTTTTTAAGTTAAATGATTAAATTGTATTGTGTTGACTAACAAATAGTATAAGAATGTCTGAAATGTTGGCATATTTTTGTTATTTTGTGCAAAAAAGACAATATTTTGCAACAAATTTGATGTTGTCTTGTTGTGTTTGAAAAATAAGTCATGGCAATGTGGGTTTTCAGTGGTTTGTTGTGACATTCGCTCACTGAAAAGTTAAAATTAGCGTCAAATATTGCTTTCTTTTGAAGTGAAATGACTCATCCAGATCGAGTAAATAGGCTCGCAAAATCACTCTGGACCCCTCACACCCAGCACACTACCTGTTTGAACTGTTACCGTCTGGTCGGCGCTTTAGAGCACCAAGCACAAAAACAGCCAGACACAGGAAAAGTTTCTTTCCTCAGGCTGTCTACCTTATGAACAGTTAAATATCACCCTACTGTGCAATAAATATGTGCAATACTTTATCATACACACTTGTACACAGCACCTTATATCAATATACAATGCAATACCTTCTACATTCGCACTTGTACACTTATAACCTGTATATTTATAACAATCTGTACATACAACTCAACATCCAGATTTCTTGACTAACCGCATCTGTTTAATGTATATCTTTTTTTTTCATGTTTATTTTATGTTGTCACTTGTCACTTTATGTACACTGGAAGCTTCTGTAGCTAAAACAAATTCCTTGTGTGTGTGAAGCACACTTGGCAATAAAACTGATTCTGATTCTGATTCATTTGTTTTGTGTTGGATATAAGCATGTCTGAAAAAGGGGCGTCTTTTTGTTGTTTGGTGTAAAAAAAAGTCAAATATTGCATCGTGTCTTGTGTTTGGGCACGTTTAATGCATCTAAAAACCTGAGGTGTATTAATGCTTCTTCCTGGAAGATGTTTTTTATTATTATTATTCGTCTTTGGCGAGACCCCCCTGAATGAAGTGCTTGTATTGACCATCGGACGAATAAGTTTAGTAAAGGGGGGGGATCTGCGTCTGACAGTTGATTTATGACCCTCTTTGTCTGTGTTGGTCTGTAGCGGAGCATCTGGCCGTGTCAGATGATGTTTTCGCTGGGGTCTGTGGCTTATGGCTGTCGCTTTGGTTGCTCTCAAATTACATCATTTCATACAGCAGTTCCTGCATTGCCATTAATCCTCAGAGGTGTTTCAGTCGTATTCCCTCATGAGCGAGTCTTGTGTTTGGGGTCTCGTTGGGAATTCTTCATAAGAGGGAATATTTGCCATCGTCTTGTCTTGATATAAGTCAGCGATGAGGGTTTTTGCAATGGTTTGTGGTGAGATTCGCTCACTGAAATGGTCAAATTAGTATACAAGCGTCACATATTGCTATTAAGCGCCTTTATTAAATGTTATTGTGTTGTGTAAAAATTAATATATAAGCATGTCTGAAAATGTGGCATCTTTATGTTTAAAAAGACAAGCTATTAATACAAATATTACATTGTGTCTTGTGTTTGGGGTCTTGTTGAGAATTCTTCATAAGAGGGAATATTTGCCATCGTCTTGTCGTGATGTAAGTCATAGCGATGAGGGTTTTTGCAGTGGTTTGTGGAGATATTCCCACACTGAAATGTTCAAATTAGTATATAAGCATCACATATTGCTATTCAATACTATTATTAAATGTTATTGTGTTGTCTAAAAATTAATATATAAGCATGTCTGAAAATGTGGCATCTTTATGTTATTTAATGCTAAAAAAGACAAGCTATTAATACAAATACGTTGTGTCTTGTGTTTGGGGTCTTGTTGAGAATTCTTCATAAGAGGGAATATTTGCCATCATCTTGTCTTGATATAAGTCATAGCGATGAGGGTTTTTCAGTGGTTTGTGGTGAGATTCGCTCACTGAAATGTTCAAATTATTATATGAATGTCATGTACAGTATTGCTATTAAATGCCGTTATTAAATAGTTTGATGTTGTCTAAAAGCATGTCTGAAATTGTGGCATCTTTTTTATATGCAAAAAAAGGCAAGCTTTTAAGACAAACGTTATGTTGTCTCGTTGGGAATTCTTCATGAGAGGGAATATTTACCATCGTCTTGTCTTGATATAAATTTTAGCGATGTGGTTTCTGGTGAGATTTGCTCAGTGAAATGTTAAAATAAGTATATGAGCATCGTATGTGTTATGAGATTTACATTTTTTTTTTTTTTTTACTTATGTACAACAATGGAATAAATGAAAATATTAGGACAATTAAAATGATTGTTTAGAGCTTTTTTCCTAGAAACTGACTGTTGGTCAGAATAACAAAAGGATTTAATTTGTTGTAAATGAAATAAATCTGCATAATTTCAGCACATATTGCTTCCTTAAATCAATTAAATGGGATTGTGTTGTCTAAAAATGAATATAAACATGACATCTTTTTGTTATTCTATGCAAAAAAGACTAGCTTTCAAAACAAATATCACGTTTTGTACAAACACTATATATATGCATGTTGCGTTTTGCTCAAACGCAACTATAAATGAAAAATACAGGGCATTTTCAATGAATCATCAATATAATTTTCAAATATTCTTTATTCTGATTTATAATAATTATATTGACCTTTTGCTTCTTTTATAATTTTATTGCAACACATTTAACATTAATACAACAAATAATAACATATATTTAAAACATACAAGTACACAAAATACGCATTTATTAACACAACGTTTATTTCAATAATCCTCCCATCAACCATTTTTTTTTCAAAATATCTGATTATTATTGCACAGAAGCTATATTTGTTTAATAATATTTTTAAATCTCTTATAAATGCTTATGACCTTGTGCAAACTGGAGATTTTGTTATTTTGTGCAAAAAACAAACAAACAGAATAATGTTCGCTTTATTTTAAATAAAATCAGAAATGCAGGAAATTTTCTACCAATCATAAATATAATTTTCAAATATTGTTTATTCTAAAAATAATACATTATTTATAATATTATATAGACTTTTTGATTTTTTTATAATTTTATTGCAATACCATTAATATTAATACAACAAATAATAACACAATAGCATACATGCATTTAAAACATACACAAAATAAATACTCTAACACATTTAGTTCAATTCAAGATTAATTCATTATAATATATCCAATTTTGGCTTACTTTTTAAAATTTTATTGCAATACAATTAACATTGTAACAAAACAATAACAATGATACACAAGATACACAATATATATATATATATATATATATATATATATATATATATTAGTGTAATGTTAAAATAATGTTTATTGACTGATAAAAGAGAGTTTAATAAACACTTCTGTTTATTTTAGCCTTAGTGTAAATTAAACATGTCCCATATATCAGTATTGATAAAGGATGGAGCACAGGCTGTATTTTTTATAGCAAATTGTTTAAATCGAAATTGGACATGTCACTAGGAATAGGAGACCTGGCAGGTTCATATACTTTTACAATTAGCTGTTTATTCTACAGTTAGTTTTCAGGGCATATTATTCACAGACTATATCAGCCTGCTATGACGATAGACTGTGCATTAAAGTGGGGGAAACATGAGCATTACCGGCATTACCATGATGGACTCATTCTGTAGCGAACTTGAGCTTATGTAACTTACACTTTTTGTTGAAAAAAAAGCTCTTTATGTCTTTTTTTTGCTGTCGCCATCCACAGGAAATTCACCAGCATAGTTTTGGTGCTCGCTGCTTGTATCTGAGGCTGCTACAGCCTCCCATGTGACAGCAAGGGAAAGGCACAGCTAGTGTTGCCAGAAGTACAATAATTATCATATTTGTATGATAATTTCGACCTCTGTACGATCAATAATGAGAAAAGTCCTATAATGTACGATAATTTCAGAATTTTACGGCATTTAAAAGTAATTTTATTGTAATCTTCGGTCTTCTTTTTTGGAACTGTCTGTGAGGAGAAGGTGAAGTTAGGCACGTTTTCTAATACATCTTACGTTACCTCTTCTTAGCCAATCAACGTGGAGAATGACTCTCTCTCACAAGTTAACGCTCCCGCTGCGCGTGCCAATAATATCCAGCTGCAGGCCCGTGGTTAGGTCAATAGTTTTCAGTTTGAGGTCGATCATAATAATGTTAAAACAATTAGTGCTGTAAATGAAGGTGAGAAGGACAGGGGAGTTTTCCCTTGATGTTCTCGTTTTTCCCCATTCAAATGCGTCATGTGAACGTATTTTTATCCAAAGTTAATCTTAACAAAGCATGCACACCTCAGAGTGTGTTAAAAATTCGTGCGGGTGCACTGCTTTCAAGCCAACCAGCACTATTTTGCAGTTCATGACGGCATCCAACTTGTCCAGCAAAATTAACCCCTCAACATCTGGCAACATGCAACATTTGATGACAGCAACTCAGAGTTGGAGCTTGAACATTCCCACTAAGGTTTTTTTACGTATTGTGGTCGTTTGCACGTTGTGTTAAATGCAACCCAGGCTCATTCTGAAAACGTAGTCCCGAGGACATTTCTGGAGACCGCGAAATACGTCCCGGGAGGTACGTATTTTTGCAGTTTTTGTTTTTGGTTTTCGTGAATCCGCGAGAGGCCGCTGTGTGCGCCTTTTTGGCTACTCGGACGTCTCCCGCGAGTGCCGTTCGCGCCCGCACTGTTCTCGCGTGAAACCACCAGAGGCCGCTGTCGAACGAATGTCTGTCTGTCCGACTGGCTGAATGATTGACTGGCCGACCCACCCTCCTCCTTCCCCGAACCCAACCGATTTTACCGATCGACCCGCCTGCACTAAACCCAACCAACGATTTACAAAAGCCGTCCAGAAAAAGCCCTTGTCTGATAAAATTTTTTTTTTACCACGTTTTCAGATTTTACCACTTTCTCACCCTGTTATGAACCTCTTCGCTTTATTTCTTGGATTCTGTTTTAGTCTTACCTGATTTCTGGAACCGCTCTTCCCCGGACTCGAACCCGGTCGTCGTCGTCGTCGTCGTCGTCGTGTTCGCTTAAAAAAATGCAATGCAGCCATACATACCTCGGGCTACACAATTCGCGGTCTCTAGAAACGTCCTCGGGACTACGTTTTCGGAATGAGCCTGGGTTGAGCCTGGGTTGGTTAAATGCTATGGGCCTAGATAATAGCTGCATACTCTCCGTTTGGCTGATAATTTTCCTCCAAATACGATAATTTTGAGGTTCTGGTACGATATTTTGACATTTCCAATCTGGCAACACTGGGCACAGCCAATCACAAAGGTCATATGTGTTTGGGGGCAGTGCAACTCGAGAAGAGAACTTGAATTAATGCTTTCTACATGTTTAGATTAATATTGACAGCACGATTTTGAAAGTGAATTAAATTATTGGTGGGGACGTTTCAATAGTTGATGGATATTGATGGGGATGCGTCCCCTCCGTCTATGCTAAATCTACGCCCCTGATGAGAAGCACAGAATAATGCACTTACTGCACTATAACGAAATGGTAAGGTTTATAATCTATTTAATACATATTAACCCTCTTTAATGTTAAATGTAGATGCTGAAACACTGATATGTGTCACAGTCACAGTTCTAAAGTAAAGAACTATCTGCTGCTGCTTTCAGTAGTATGGCAATAAATATCATGCAAAATGACGTTCAAACACACGTTATTAGCATTTAACACTGAATAAAGCACATGAGGTGTACCTGAGGTGAGCATTGTCAGTTTTCTATCAGTTACAGGTGTTGGTTAGAACAAAAAACTCCTTTAAATATGGAAAATATTCCTTCTACACAATGTAAATCAGCCTTTAGCCTTGATCGTCAGACTCACTCCTGTTGGTCCTCAATCTGGCAACCTGCGCTTGCTTGTGTTTTGAACCAGGAGTGCACTACCTAGTCCAACCACTGGGTGTCAGTCTTGCATACTGCACCTTTATTTCTTCCTTATGTGTTGCATTTTTGAATATTAACACTTGAGTTTTTGATGAAGCATCCAACTTTAATCACGCATTAAAACTTCTCCCCAGCAATGAAAAAGCTCAGTCTGAACACTGGTGTGTTTGTGTGTGTGAGAATGGAAATGTTTGGTGTATTGCAGGATGTATAATTAGCTGTGAGTGGAGAAGTCAGCCAGTGGATCAGATGTGGGATTACACATTGGCGCTGACTGTTGACAGCCTCGTTTTGAGCCTGTTGATCGGTAATCCCACCAAGACGGGGATTAATCGTGACTATTTACATTCCTGTCACAGAATCTGAAAAACAGTGTGAGATGCGTTTCTGCTGGATGACATCAGAGCCCGACAGCTGCTCGTTTCGCTCTGCATTATTTCTCAACAGTTGTGCAGCAGACGGGGATAAAGTCTAAAAGGGATACAGCTGCGGATGCTCACATAAATATAGCATAATTTTTGTGACACTGTACAACAATTATTGTGGAGGAATCGATGGGCTGCTGTGACATAAAGGCCAGGAAAGACGGTAAAGTCTAGATTGGATATGCAGCCGGCCGGAAGTGGGATATGCACATTAATAAAGCAGCATTTTTTAAAGACACTGTATAACAATAATTAATATTTTTACATTACTGTGGCGGTTGGGTTTAGGGTTGGGGTGCGAGTAGCCATTAAAAAATACAATTTGTGTTGGGTAATTTAATAGATAACAAATAATACTTGGTACAACTTCAGTTTTTACGTTACTGTGATGGTTGGGTTTAGGCTTGGGGTGAGAGTAGGCATTAAAAAATACAATTTGTTGGGTAATTTAATGGATAACAAATAATACTTGGTACAACTTTTGTTTTTACGTTACTGTGGCGGTTGGGTTTAGTGTTGGGTTAGGGGTAGACGTTAATAAAATACAATAAATGTGAAATCTAATAAATAATTCTCATTAACTTCCAGTCGCAAACGTATCCGATCAACCCTGCAAGACCACTGTGTGTTGTGCGCTCTGCCTTGGCTTACCTTTGTGCTCTGAATATATTGTGCTCTTATAAACTATATAATTTATTTATTTATGACATATTTTTCCTGTTTTGATGTGTTTTGAATTAAATAAATGCAGCCTTGCTAATCTCAAAATATTTGTAAAAACTTCATACACCCGGCTGCACTATCATACACCTAGCGCAATAAGGCGCAAGACGTGTTTAGCGTGATTTGTTGTTGTTTTCAGACCAGCGCAACCCTAATTTTCACGTTTTGCACCACATTGTTGAAATAGCAAATCCATTTGTGCCGTTTTGTGGACTCTTGGGTGTGCTGGTCTACAAAGTAGATGTGTTAAGCTGCATTGTTGGTGCTTTGCTATTTTAAGGAACTAAAATAGACTGTGCAATTGACCAGCTGAAAGCAGTGTGTGCGATCTCCCAGGGGTGCCCAAAACCATCGTCAGCTGACTAAGGTTGCAAGTTGCGTCGTTACAAACATAGTTTGTTGATTTGGCATTTCCCTAATCCATCGTTCCAACGAACATTCGCAAACTGTATTGCAAACTTGTGCACTTGCAGCTACACCTCTGGAGCTGTAGTTAGAAACAGCTAACTACAGTTCATGGCTGTGTTCTATTCCCAGTTATCCCTCCTATACTCTATTCATTTAGAACATTCTGAAATTTAAACTTGGAATGAGATAAAACAGCATTAAAGTCATCTCTCTTAGGCGTAATTTGCTTTCAAAGTATTTCTACGGCTCAGTTTTAGCGATCTTCATGTTTATAAGTGCGCTCCCTTCGCAGTGCACTTCGAAAACATTGATGTCATTTTGAACACAGCCGTGACTCATGACGAAAGCTATAGGTGACCTATTATTTAAAAGCGGAATTTATGTTGCGTCTCCAAAGCTTGTGAAAACAAAAAACACAGCATATGTTAATGCTTTTAATTTATAGTAGATTATTTATTCAGTATCTCTACTGTATATGACATGGGCCTGCTGGTTAGAACATTTCTGCAGTGGTTTGCATGTGTCAAATTATAAAAGTAGACTTAAAAAAAAAATTAAATAAACAATATCCTACTTAAAATAATAATAATAATAATAATAATAATTGTCATCATCATTAAAATTATTATTAAAGTAGGATTTTCTTCATTTCCAAATAAATAATAAATAGAAAATTTCATTTCTTAATAAATAGCCTCATTATTTATTCATGTATATGATTTATATTTGATATCAGAATATGTGTTAGCCTTTGTAAGTGATTTTATGTTTTAGAATAGAACATGTAATGTTCTCAATAATATTTGTAAAGAAAACACAGGCCCTACAGTATATGTGTCCTTTAGGCATATTTTAATTAATATGGAAAGCGAGTGCATGTTTTTACCAACACTAATATTGGATTTTATTTTAAATGCGTGTTTGTGTAAAACAATATGATCTGCACAAAGAAATTATGGGGTTCTGCTCTAAAGAAGTCATTATCGGCATTTACGTTATAACTAACGTGGTTCAAATGATGGATCTGCGTAAGAGAAACTACGGGTTTTGGGAAAAATTTGTCACTACATCGTTCTTTTTCCAACCGATGCATCGTACTATGATAGTTCAGCTGCGAGTTACGTCGGTGTTTGGTAAACGCACCCCAGGACGACATCTTGCCAGGTGCAGCATGGAGAACCCCCCCGCTCATTAATTTTATCCACGTCACACCACCACTTTTCACTTTCGTCCGCATTTTCATTTCGACGGCAAGACCGTCGTTTGCTTAGAGCGCCAGTTATGCTTGCGCCGCTACTGCTTAATCCTTAACACAGGATGCACAGCAATAGACAAATATCTTTACATGTGGAAAAAAAATTAAAGAGTTAAAATGTTTTTTCTCCATGAATATATAAAAACCACTTCCTCCATACCTGCTTCACCTTGGGGGCTTTTTTCAGTTTATTCATGACAATTTGCTTTTGTATAATGTTATTATTATTAGCAGTATTATTTATTATATGAGTATTTATATTTGATTTGTCCACCTGTTGGGTTTTGGAGACGTGTGGAGCATAGGATGTGTGTTTGGATTTAACTCAGTTGTTTGACACACTTCATTATTATTGTTCATTTATTAATTTGCTGGAAATTAGAACTGAATTTAGAAATAGTTTTGGAACAAATCTTTGCGCTTAACAAATGAAGTTAAATGTGTAGGCTGATGGATGTCTGCAGTGGAGTGTGTACAACACCGTTTCCTTATCTATGAGAGTAAATGAGTAAAGTAAAGAGAAAGTAAAGAGGCCAAATGGAGGAGACTCGTTCTTAATCCTCGCGCTGCAGATGCTGTTTAACGGTTTTGTCGCTAGTGAAGCGTTCAGTTTTTCCACTTATACAAAGTCCGCCATGTAAATAGCAAATGCACCATGGTGCCACGTAACTAACTCTTAAAGGGAATGGCAGAGTCTCTGATTGGTTTAAGACACGTTATGCTCAAAACACAGCCATAACTCATTTAGAGAATAAGCACAAACCGTATTTTTCTGTCCTTAAAATAGCAAAAGTGGATTTGGACATCTTTAATGCTTTTCTGCAATGTGCTTTAGACTATCCTGTTAAAAAGGTACTGTATCTATCAAGTATCTCAGAAATAAAGATTAAGGAACCAAAAAAAAAAGGACGGATGTCACTATAAAAATAGAACTTGTGAGCAAAAAATAATGACTGTCATATTTTTTCCCAAATCTTTTACAGAAGTTGCATGCTAACCTAAATCGGTGTAAGAACAGTTTGTCACAACTTTTGTCAGGCATATTTATAGTAAAAATCATCACATTTTGGCTCCAAAATACTCACTATCAGTGTTTTAAAACCTGATAGCTTTCAAACCACACTGTAAAACACTTCTACTAATTAACAGTTTGCGTATTTTGTATTTTCCCTTTATATACGGTTGTGAATTGCATTATAGGACGTTGATCTCTGCTCTGACGACTCTTGATGTTGAAAATTCAACTCTACAGTTTAACAAAGTGACTTTTATTGACATTTTAGTGGTTTATATAACATAGAAGAAATAATATATGAGAAATAAGTCTGAAAAATAAATGTACTGGCAGTTTATTACAAGGTTTTTGTAGCCTAATATACAACACCAACCCTGATGATATATCATATTAAACTATTGAAAATGTAAATAAAAGAAACTTTTTCCACATTTTTATGGTTGAAGATCAAGGGCCCGTAATGCAATTCAGAAGTATAAATACTAAAAATAAAAACATGAATCACAAAATACAGAAAACTGTTCATTTACAGATATTTTTACAGTGTTTACATAGTTTTTACTCTTGGATTATGACCACTTACTGTTTTAGATGTTTTATTAAGTACAAATATGTTTTTAATATGTCTGATTTTACATAAAAATATCTTTATCTTTAAAAATATTTTTAAAAACATTATGTTCAATTCAATATACTTGCCAGTTTTAAATGAATTTCGCTAGTAGTATCGGAGTGACAATAGTTTCTAGACCTTTTTTTCTGTGTTGTAAAACTCTAGAGCAGATATTTGAGGTTACATTATATAATATATATATATATATATATATATATATATATATATATATATATATATATATATATATATATATATATATATATACAATATAATATATATTTTTCATGACAAAAACATGACACTGAGTGTCAGCAAACATTTTTAAAGAGAAACGACACTGTAACACTGTAAAAATGTTCGATTTGTGTTTGGACAACATAAAGAAAATAAGATAATTTATTACTTTTTAGGGAGAGTGGGATGAAAAGTAACGTGGGACGAAAGTAACAAAGCGATTTTCTCAAAGCTCTGTCAACATTTGCTTTCCAGGTTATAACAGCATGCTCAGCATACAAACCCTTGCTGGAGCTGCCAAATATCAGCTGACTTCGTGACCGTGTCTTACGGTTAGGTCTGAATTTCAGTTTTTAAGAGCAAAAAGTAAATATAGTAGCGGTCCTTTTTTCCAAGTTGTGTTTCTCTTTTTATGCATCACAATAATGATCAATCTACAATCAATCAATCCTAAAGTTTTTCAGTTTAAATGAAAATCAGGTTTAAATGGTAAGAGTTCCTGCACTGAAAAAAGTGTTGCATGCAAAACTGTTGCAAACAATTTATTTGTGTTGAATTTAAACAAACAAATTAAATTTAATAATGTTCAACTTAATTTGTTTGTTTAAATTCAGCCCAAATAAATTGTTTACAACCACTTAAAGTAAAAAAAATTGAGTAAATCCAAGCAATCATCTTTGAATAATTTTTTTCAGTGTGTGGGACGAAAGTAACACTGTTATTTATGTCCTATTGATAATAGCCAAACTTTATTATTTGCTTTCTACATTAGAGAGTTTGCAGTATTTGGATTCAGATGTTTTATAAGATTAATGCATATTGCCAATAATAATAAACATATTTTAACAATTAACATTTTGCATTGTTGGATTGCTTTTATTAACATTGGATGGAGCTGAAATTTAAAATGGAGTTTTATTTATTTTGCAAAAAGAAAAGACAAAATATGTTTGCAGTGAACATTAACAAGGTCATAGTCAGATATATTTAAAATAATCAAGAATAAGCCAGTAAATCTAGTAAATTTTGTTGTAACTTTTGACCCAGTTGTGTGTTACTTTCATCCCTGCTTACGCAGTCAACAGTAATAATGTGCAACTTTTGTTTAAGTGAAGTTTCACAAACTAATTTCCAGAGGAGCACGTGATATGATTGACTGCAGCTGGTCACCTATCTACAATCATTAGTTAGCCAATCAGATTAATCCAAACTCACTATAAGTAGCCTAGCTAGAACTACTCCCTTACCTTCGTTTTCCGAATAAACCCCCCATCCACCACTTCTCCTTTACTACGGGGAGCTCTCGAGAACCACCTGATCTCGTACTCCCCTTACATGCTCTATTGCAGTATTTCCCAACCCTGTTCCTGAAGGCACACCAACAGTACACATTTTCAACCTCTCCCTAATCAAACACACCTGAAACAACTCATCAGAAGATCAGAAAAGACTCCAACACCTGAAGTTAATGGGTCAGATAAGGGAGACATTCAAAATATGTACTGTTGGTGTGCCTCCAGGAACAGGGTTGGGAAACACTGCTCTATTGACCAGGCGGGAGCCCTGGGCTCAACTATCTCTGAGCTCAGGGTTCTTTCCTGGGACAGCATGCCAAACCTGCTAACATTTGAAACAATATCTAAGTGTGAACTCTTGAAATTGAAGTTATATTGAAGTAAAAATGACACCTGATTTTGATAGACGACTGTTATGAGTTAGTAAACGGCAGAATATATTTCTGCTCTCCCTGCTCTCCCCTATTAATTTAAGTGGATTGAACATAAAACAATTAAGTCGTCCCCCCAAAAAACTCAAGAGCTGTTGTTTCAGCTCATTTTATATAAGTAGTCTGAAAAAAAACAAATGTCAGCATATTAAAGCATCGAAGAAATCTAAACTAAGTTTTTTCCTCCATATAAATGTCTCCCTTATTGGTTTTTGGTATAATGAGACTGTTCATATCAGTCTTTGACAACAGAAACAGTTTACTTTTCATTTATTTATTTGCTGAAAGTGAAATTTAATAAAGCATCAGAGGCGTTGCATGAGTCAGATTTGAGAAAACACAGACAGAAATCAACTCAACTTTTACTTTTAAAAAGTAGATCATGTTAAACGCCTGCTGATCATATCAATCAGAGACTAAATGAATGAATAAATGCGTGACAAAGAAAACTCACCATAATCGTAACTCTTGAACGCAGGAGATGAAGCACAAGTGATTTCAGTGCGAGTGTTAATGCTGATTTTATACACATATATAACCCCATTGTGTCTATAAATACATTCATACTTAACCAGGTGTTATGGACATCAGACGTTATTATAAGAATCCTGATTAAAGAGGTTTAATATTGCAGCCAGCCGGCTTAAACACACACAACACATGACAACTGCTGGAATAAATACAGCTACAACTTTCCTACAGCGAGAATGTGTGACGGACAGCGGCGTTTCTTTGTAGTATTACTCTCTGTGTGGACTCATTTGCATATGATTAAGGGAATATTTTCTTATATTTTTTCTCATTTTATTATGTACAGTTTTTGTTTTAAAAGTTGTAAGTAGTTTTAAATATTTGTAATTTGTTCTTATTTTCATTCATTCATTTGGTTTAGTCCCTTATTTATTATGGGTCGCCACAGCGGAATGAACCGCCAACATATTAAGCATATGTGGATGCCCAGTTTAGTTTATTCAATTCACCTATAGCACATGTGTTTGGACTGTGGGGGAAACCGGAGCAAGTGGAGGGAAACCACACCAACACGGGGAAAACATCCAAACTCCACACAGAAATGCCAACAGATCCTGCCAGGACTCGAACCAGTGACCTTCTTGCTGTGAGGTGATCAGTGCTAACTACTGAGCCACCTTACCGCCTTATTGAGGGAATATTTTCTTATATTTTTATATAAAAGCTTTTAAAGTTGTAGATAGTTTTAAATGTTTTACATTTGTTCTTATTTTCTATAGCTTTAATTTCTATTTCTATATCTAAAATGTTCTGTGTGTTTACTTCTTATTTTACATCATTTAGATTTTTTTACTGTATAGGTATATCCTTAAAGCATTAAAAAAATAACTGTTTTAATATGTAAATTTTTTTTTTTAATTAATAGAATATAAGGCAGCATAGTGGCTCAGTGGTTAGCACTTTCGCCTCGCAATAAGAAGGTCGCTGGGTTGTGGTTTGAGTCCCAGTTGGGCGTTTCTGTGTGGAGCATGTTCTCTCCGTGTTGGCGTGGGTTTCATCCAGGTGCTCTGATTTCACACAGTCCAAAGGCATGCACTGTAGGTGAATTGTATTAACAAAGTTGTAGTGTGTCTGTATGTGTGGGGGGCGTGTGTGTGTTTGAATAAGAGTGTATGGGTGTATTCTGGTAATGGGTTGTGGCTATATATATATATATATATATACATACACACACACTTGAAGTCAGAATTTTTAGTCCCCTTTGATTTTTTTGTTTCTTTTTTAAATATTTCCCAAATGATGTTTAACAGACAAAGAAAATTTCACAGTATGTCTGATAATATTTTTTCTTCTGGAGAAAGTCTTATTTGTTTTAATTTGGCTGGAATAAAAGCAGTTTTTTAATTTTTTAAAATCCATTTTAAGGTCATAATTATTAGCCCCTTTAAGCTATATATTTTTAGTAGTCTATAGAACAATATGTCATAACTTTCCTAATTACCCTAACCTGCCTAGTTAACCTAACTAACCTAGTTAAGCCTTTAAATGTCACTTTAAGCTGTATAGAAGTGTCTTGAAAAATATCTCGTCAAATATTATTTACTGTCATCATGACAAAGATAAAATAAATCAGTTATTAGAGATGAGTTATTAAAACTATTATGATTAGAAATGTGTTGAAAAAATCTGCCTTCCGTTAAATAGAAATAAAGAATACACAAGGGGGTTGATAATTCAGGAGGGCTAATAATTCTGTTATATATACAGTATAGAACTATATAAAGTATAGAAATATGACCTTGGTTCGACCTCTGAAATTGCTCTTATACAAGCCGTTTTGATTATGGATAAGTTGACACCAGAAATGTAATTTTACACCTCCAAAGATGATCAGGGGGTCATTTACTACTCTGTATTTCAGAAAAATGACTTTGAAACAGTTTTGATTTGTAGGGGTGACATGGCAGCTCAGTGGTTAGCACTGTCACCTCACAGCAGGAAGGTCACTTGTTCGAGTCCCGGCTGGGTCAGTTGGCATTTCTGTATAGAGTTTGCATGTCCTCCCCATGTTGGTGTGGATTTCCTCTGGGTGCTCCGGTTTCCCCCACAGTGCAAACACATGCGCTATAGGTCAATTGAATAAACTAAACTAGTTGTAGTATATGTGTGTCTGTGAATGAGTGTGTAGGGGTGTTTCCCAGTTCTGGGTTGCGGCTGGAAAGGCATCCGCTACATAAAACACATGCCAGAATAATTGGTGGTTCATTCCGCTGTGGTGACCCCCTGATAAATAAAGGACTAATCCGAATGAAAGTGAATGAGTGAGTTTTGATTTGTGAGCATTTCTGAAATGCTCAATATCAGCCACCTGATGGCATGTCTTCAACAAGCTGCTGTTTTCAAGGGCCTTTCCCCTCCACAGACGATCAATATATCAGAGTTCAGCAGCTCTCGCTGATATTCCTGGAATGATATTGCCAAGCATAGTCAAACATTGATGTGTATCTAGGCCACCGCATACACGCCATCAACCTAAACACACAGATGCACTCATCAGATCACTGTATTTACACTTATTTTCTGGTTAGTTTGCTTTTTCATTCCACATTATTGGTATTGCCTTTATTCATCCATTATTACAGGATTTTAACTTTTTTTAAGCTCACAGCTTGCATTGCTGCCCACAGAGATTCGTAGAAAATCTCCCACTGTTCTGTTCCCAATAATCCACTGGTTTTCGCATCCTCAAAATATCCGCATATTTAGATCCAAACAAAAGCAATAAGTGTTGGTGCGTCAGGCTTGTATATCAGAACTGATTTAAATTTCAAATTTAACAGTGAGCCGTATCAAAACAAGATATATTATTCCCTTCCTTATAAGACCGATGCACTCTTTTTCCCCTTCTCTCCATGAAGCAATAATAAAAAGCAATAAAACAGAAACTTTTAATAAGCAACCCTGTATATTCCCCGTAGGTGGCTTACAAAGTGCAAATACATTTCTCCTTAAAAATAGACCTGCGTTTGTTGGTTTTAATAGCAAAGAGGAGAATGACAGATGTGCTCACTTAGTAATCGCTCGTAGTCCACCAAGCCACCGGAGCGCTTAACCTCTTTCATTTACACACATTATTATACTGATATCTGTAATCCGGCGCATTTCACATACTGAAGTCGCACTGATTTCTCCAAACACTACAAAATAAATATTAAATATATCCACAGACTTTCCTGTAATCATCCCAACAAAGTTTAACTAAAGGGTTCCTGGGTTAAAATGCTTTTAAAAAGGCATTAGGGATCCTTAAAAGGGAATTGCAGCTATAGTCATTATAGGCACAATGTGATAATGAAACTTCCTCGCAGGGAAAAGGTCACAGTGAGCTGTAATGAGTTATTTTAAGAGTAATATTGGTCATGTTTAAGTTAAGCTACACCAATATATAATGATCAAACCTCATTGTTAAAGATGTAATTCGGACGGTGTATGATACAGCTACTGATGTCAGAATATTGGGTCGTGTTTAAGTTAGGATCCAGCAATATTTTAATGACCAAACCTCATTTTTAAAGAAGTAATTTGGATAATTTGTGCAATACATTTACAGCTATAGTGATGTTAGAATATAGGGTTATATTTAAAGGTTATACCAATATTATAATGACCAAAGCTCATTGTTAAAGATGTAATTTAACCAATATGTGTGATACATTTACAGCTACTGATGTCAGAATGTTGGGTCATATTTAAGGTAATTTATGCCAATATTACAATAATCAAACCTCATTGTTATGTCATTTGAACGATATGTGTGATACATTTACAGCTACTGATGTCAGAATGTTGGGTCAAATTTAACTTAGATTACAGCAATATTATAATGATCAAACCTCATTGTTAAAGATGTAATTTAAACATTATGTGCAATACATTTACAGCCAGTGATGTCAGAATATTGGGTCAAATTTGAGGTAATTTACACCAATATTATAATAATCAAACTCAATTTTTTAAAGATGTAATTTAGAGAATACAATTACAGTAGTGATATTATATATCGGTTCATATTTAAGGTAATTTACACTAATATTATTATAATAATTTACACTACTATTACTATGAACCTCATTGTTAACATCTACAGCTACTGATTTTAGAATATTGGGTCATATTTAAAAGTTACCTCAATATTATAATGATCAAACCTCATTGTTAAAGATGTAATTTGGACATTATGTGCAATACATTTACAGCTAGTGATGTCAGAATATTGGGTCAAATTTGAGGTAATTTACACCAATATTATAATAATCAAACCCAATTTTTTAAAGATGTAATTCAGAGAATACAATTACAGTAGTGATATCAGAAATCGGTTCATATTTAAGGTAATTTACACTAATATTATTATAATAATTTACACTAGTATTATTATGAACCTCATTTTAACATCTACAACTAGTGATTTTAGAATATTGGCTCATATTTAAAAGTTACCTCAATATTATAATGATCAAACGTCATTGTTAAAGATGTAATTTGGACAATATACAACTACAGCTAGTGATGTCAGAATATTGGGTCATATTTGAGATAATTTACATCAATATTATGATAATCAAACATCATTCTTAAAGATGTAATTTGGACAATATGTGCGATACAACTACAGCTACTGATGTCAGAATATTGGGTCATATTTGAGGTAATTTACATCAATATTATGATAATCAAACATCATTCTTAAAGATGTAATTTGGACAGTCTAACATATACAGCTAGTGATGTCAGAATATTGGGTCATATTTAAAGGTTACACCAATATTATGATGATCAAACCTCATTGTTAAAAAACTTAAACAATATGAGCAATAGATTTACAGCTACTGATGTTAGAGTATAGGGTCATATTAAAAGGTTACACCAATAATATGATAATCAGACCTCATTATTAAAGATGTTTTTTGGATAATATGTGTGACACATTTACAGCTACTGATGAATATTGGGTCAAATTTAAGGTATTTTATGCCAATAATATAATAATCAAACCCCATTTTGAAGATGTAATTTGGACAATACATTTACAGCTAGTGATGTCAGAATATTGGGTCATATTTAAGGTAATTTACCCCAATATTATAATAATCAAACCTCATTGTTAAAGATGTAATTGGGACAATATGTGCTATTCATTTACAGCTAGTGATGTCAGAATATTGGGTCGTATTTAAGTTAGGATACAGCAATATAATAATGACCAAACCTCATTTTAAAGGTGTATTTGGACAATATGTGCCATACAGCTAGTGAAGTTCGAATCTTGGGTCATATTTAAGGTAATTTATGCCAATATTAGATAATCAAACCCCATTGTTAAAGATGTAATTTGGACAATACAAACACAGCTAGTGATGTCAGATAAGGTAAATTACACTAATATTACAATGATCAAACCTCATTGTTAAAGATGTAATTTGGACAATATGTGCTATACATTTACAGATACTGATGTCAAAATATTGGGTCATATTTAATTTAAGATACAGTAATATTATAATGACCAAACCTCATTTTTAAAGAAGTAATTTGTACATGTGGGACACAATACAGCTACTGATGTCAGAATATTGGGTCATATTTAAGATAATTTATGCCAATATTAGATAGTCAAACCCCATTGTTAAAGATGTAATTTGGACAATATGTGTGATACAGCTAGTGAAGTCAGAATATTCATATTTACATAAAATTACATACAATTTCAGTGAAGTTACACCAATATTACAACAATTTAACCCCATTTTTAAAGATGTAATTTGGACAATACAAATACAGCTAGTGATGTCAGATAAGGTAAATTACACTAATATTATAATGATCAAACCTTATTGTTAAAGATGTAATTTGGACAATATGTGCTATACATTTACAGATACTGATGTCAGAATATTGGGTCATATTTAAGGTCATTTACCCCAATATTATAATATGAAACCCCATTTTTAAAGATGTAACTTCAACAATATGTGCAATACATATAGTGTTGTTAATGTCAGAATATTGGGTCATATTTGAGGTAATTTACACCAATAATATAATAATCAAACCCCATTTTAAAAGATGTCATTTGGACAATAAAATTACAGCTAGCGATGTCAGATATAGGGTCATATTTAAGGTAATTTACACTAATATTATTATGAACCCCATTGTTAAAGATGTCATTTAGACCAGGGTTGACCAATCCTGTTCCTGGAGATTGACCTTCCTGCTGATTTCAGTTGCAACCCATATCAAACACACCTGCCTGTAATTATCAAGTGCAGTTCAGGTCCTAATTTATTGGTTCAGGTGTGTTTGATCAGGGTTGGAGCTGAACTTTGCAGGAAGGTCCATCTCCAGGAACAGGGTTGAGCACCACTGTTTAGATATATGTGTAATACAATTACAGCTACTGATGTCAGACCTTTACCAGGAAAAGCACATTGGGATAAAAATCTCTTTCACAAGAGGGTCCTGGCCAAGATTAGGCATTATACAGTTCACATGGGTTTAACAAACAAACAAACAAAAACAAATAACAGGTAACATCATTCATCCATCAAAACACATACAATGACTGTTAAAAACTATTCAGAACATCTACAGGTCATATTTTAGTTGTTACCACTATATTATAATCCTCAAACTTAATTTTTAAGCATGTAATTTGGACAATATGTGTGATGCATTTACAACTAATAATGTCAGAATATTGGGTCATATTTAAGGTCATTTATGCCAATATTAAAATACTCAAACCCCATTGTTAAAGATGTAATTTGGACAATACAATTACAGCTAGTGATGTCAGAATATAGAGTACGTTACACTAATATTATAATGATCAAACCCCATTTTTAAAGATGTAATTTGGACAATGTGCGATACAATTACAGCTACTGATGTCAGAATATTGGGTCATATTTAATACAAGTTAATATTTAATTCAAGTTAATTCAATATGTGCGATACATACAGCTGCTGATTTTAGAATATAGTGTCATATTTAAAAGTAATATTATAATGACCAAACCTCGTTGTTAAAGATGTAATTTGTACATTATGTGTGATACATTTACAGCTGATGTCAGAATATTGGGTCATATTTAAGGTAATTTACCCCAATATTATAATAATCAAACCCATTTTTAAAGATGTAATTTGGACAATGTGCAATACAATTACAGCTACTGATGTCAGAATATTGGGTTATATTTAATTCAAGTTACAGCAATATTATAATTACCAAACCTCATTTTTAAAGATGTATTTTGGACAATATATGCGATACATACAGCTGCTGATTTTAGAATATAGTGTCATATTTAAAAGTAATATTATAATGATCAAACCCCATTTTTAAAGATGCAATTTGTACAATATGTGCGATACATCCAGCTGCTGATTTTAGAATATAGTGTCATATTTAAAAGTAATATTATAATGACCAAACCTCATTGTTAAAGATGTAATTTGTACATTGTGTGTGATACATTTACAGCTGATGTCAGAATATTGGGTCATATTTAAGGTAATTTTTGCCAATATTACAATAATCAAACCTCATTGTTAAAGGTAATATTTGGACAATATGTGCGATACATATACAGCTGCTAATTATAGAATAGTGTGTCATATTTAGCATTACACCAATATTATACTGACCAAACCTCATTTTAAAGATGTAATTTGCACAATACAATTACAGCTAGTGATGTTAGACTGTAAGGTAAGCTACACTCTTATTATAATCATCAATTTGGACAATATGTGCGATACATACACAGCTAGGGATGCCATAAATGTGGTTTATTGTAAGGGCTATCCTGCTCAGTCCACTACAGTCGTCCTTTTCCACAAGAGGGAGCGCGTGTTAGCGTTTAACCACAGCTGTCCATTCAGAATTTCAAATCATGCATTGATCGCACAATCCCACTATAACATTTATGTCTTTTTATTTTCCGTCTAGGAATGCAATAGCGCGTGCATTCAGAGCTTCTGTAAGAGGAAAACATCTTCAGTAAACAACCTCTGCCAGTTCAAGATAAATAACCAACAAACATTCCAGGCATTTGTTAAAATTCCACACATTACAGAGCCGTGGATCACTATTTATCTCACACAAAACTAACTAAACATGCACCTTTTACGCATTCTCGAGCATAATGTTTAGCACTTGTTTTGTTTGTTAAATTAAAGTTAGGATCTGCTAACATATTTTAAAAAGCTCAATAGCACTTTTGTGTTTTTAATATAGCATTATTTAATCAAGCTAATCTTTCTTATTTACAAGGACACCATTAAATAAATTAATTACGCATTCACGCGTTTAGTATTTATTCCATTCACATGACACTCTCTGCATTTCTTGCATGGATTACGCGTTATTGAGCTAAAGTTGCAAAATCTCATTATATATGGCTCTTATTAATGATATGTAATGATTTCGGCGTTTTACGCATCAAACATCTGGCGATGCGCATTGGCTGCTCGTTGTTCTCCTTCCACTTCCCAGACGTTATTGATCAACCCGTTACGTCAGTATTGATAACTTTACCAAACCCAAAATCAAGTGCAATCCCGGGAGCTGCACTAATGCATCTATATATGCATCTATATTCTTGTTCATACCGCATCCTCCGGCTCCGGCGCGCTGCGCGTCCCATCTAGTTTCCCACAACTGTTATTTTCCTAACATTTTTTTTCCATGTGGAGTGTAATCGTCAACGCTGTTTAACGGGGGGAATCCAGCCCATATATTTATTGTAGCCGCTCTTGAATATTGTGCTCAAGATGGCCGCCGATGTGGGATCGATGTTTCAATATTGGAAGAAATTTGATCTCCGGCGGCTTCAGGTTGGTCTTATTTCTCACCTTTTTTACACGATGCGATGCCGTATGCTGTTGTGCACCTTGCATTTCGTGCGTTTTGTGTTTTGGTGACTTTAGAGGGACGGGATGGTGGTGTTGCATTGATAGTTATTAGTAATTGATCCTCTTCTGCCTTTTGTTCGGTTCAATCATTGATCAGGAGCGCGCAAGAGCAGCGCTAGCAGCCTCGCGCACACTAACGCGCTTTAACATCACATTCAACGCTATTTTAACGCTTATTGCACCGGCTTTGCTGGAAACGGAAACTTTTAATGCCTCTCCGACTTGTGGACTTCAACTTTTTATCAGGCTAATGTGTTTTATTCTAATAGAAATACTGAACGGCGGCGGCGCGCGCGCGACTCATGCTGTAAAGTGCCGGTTTGTGATTCACCTCAGACTTTATAAAACAAGCACCTCGTGTATTTTACACCTTTAACGTTGATTATGTGTATCTGTTTTGACTTTATTAGTGAGCTTTAGTGTAATTATGACGCGGAGACTAATTCCTTTAGAGTTTCTGTACTGGAAAGTTTATGGTTTTAATATTGACGCGTCTATTTAATACAACAAGACTTAATAGGAAATACTGTTGTTATTGAATGTGAGGTTAATGGATGCGTGTTTACTTGAATATACTGTTATGTTGTTGTGTTATTCCCTGCATGTAGTCTGTAGGCAAGCTGTGCACATTGTAATCATTAGTAGTAGAACAATATATTGTATCTTAATATGCAAGCGCTCATAAGATGTACAGTTTGGATAAACTTAATTTTTGTCAAGTTGTAAACCGTCTCATTGTGTTTGTGTGGGTTTTACGAGTCAGTGCTAGCATGTATCGACTGTCATTTCACAGACGGTGTCAGGGTCAATGTCAAATAGGAATCTCCGAGAGCGAAATCTTAAACATTGTAATGTCAAACATGTGAGGCAGGATCTTAACAATGAAATGTCTGTATTCACGTTGGGTTCTGTATGTGTCTGAAAAACTTTAAAATACAGTATTGTACAAATATATGTTGAATTCTTTCCTACCTTGTGTAAAAACGATCGTTTTCTATGTTTCATAACAATGTTTTCAGCCATATATTTCATATATTTTTTTAGATATTTCATATATATCATATTTATTTTTATATATGTTTAGATACTTATGTATTTATATATGTATAATATAAATGTATAGATATACAAATAGATAGATAGATAGACAAATAAATAGATAGACAGACGTGTGTATTTCTATGTGTATGTATATGTATACATATATGTGTGTGTGTGTATGTATATATGTGTGTATATATATATATATATATATATATATATATATATATATATATATATATATATATATATATATATATATATATATATATATCTATATATCTATCTATCTATGTATATGTATATATGTGTGTGTATATATATGTGTACGTACGTACGTACGTTTGTATGTATGTAAATAAGTATAGAAGCATGTTCACGGATGGATAGATAATGCATATAGACAATGTGAGGATATTATTAGAAAGGCTTATAGTTTTTGCAATATGTAAATTGACAAAAATAACCTTGCTCTTGTTGATATTTTCATGTCTAATATTGCTGGACATGATAACTATGCTCCGGTTTCATACCAGCCAGTATGTACGCTCCATTCACACTGCTTTCCGACGCGTCAAAACCAGAACGCTCGCTGACTGCTCGCGCTTCTCGGACTGTGTAATTGCATTCCCTGCTAATGTTTGTAAATCAGCCTCGGCCAGCGCAAGGGCACAGACTCAGCCCTATGATTGATGTTCTGTAACATAAGAAATGACAAGAGCATGCCAAGCCAAGCCGGAGAGGAATCAGATCTGTCTGTGTGTGTGTGTGTGTGTGTGTGTGTGTGTGTGTGGCCGATTGTTATTCAAGCCTTTCCAAAGAAGGGCTCCTCATGTAGGCTGTTGTTGGAGGGTCTCTCTCATGTTTTTAGTTTATTCTGAATACAGAGCGACGACAGCACGCATCGGGTCCATATTGAGGTTATCCAAACTGTAAACCTGTTCATGGACAGGCAGAGCAAACATGTTTTCAGGGAGAGCTCATCTGGACAAATATCAGATGGTTATTGTCTGGACTGTGCTCAGAATATTTCTGCTAGGGTGATAAATCAGAGAGCTGCTCGTACGAGTAACCAGATTGAGGAGATTAAATGTTAAGGTGCAGAGCTGCACGATAGTGGGAATATATATGCAATATTGTTGTTGAGTGTTGCGCTTGAATGATATTTCTCACTAACTTGCAAGATGCTATTTTATCAGCAATTTTAAATGATTTTTTATTTATGTTATGATCACTCAAGGATTTTTGCTACTTATTCAAACTGCATATTTAAAATGAACTGAATAAACACACTTCTTGAGATTTTTTTTTGGCACAACTTAATTTCTTCATGTTCAATCAACTTAACCAGCTGAAAACAGCTTGCGTAACTTATAAAATTAAGCTAGAACATGATTAACTACAGAGCACTGTGCACCAGAACAGCCCGACACAGAAACAGTTTCTTTCCTCAGGCAATCCATCTCATGAACACTTGATGATAAGAATTATGAAACAAACATCACTACTTGCTACAAACTTTTATACATTTATTTAACAACACACTTTACATGTCAATTTGCAAATAACAGCTGCACATATAACATTGTATATAGTAATATACCTGTACATACACTTGTCAATCTGTATGTTTGCATTCACTACCTACTTCTATTTTTAAAATATATTTATTATCTGTTTTTTGGTCTCTCATTCTGTTACCTGTAGAAGCTCTGTCACCAAAACAAATTCCTCATATGTGTGAACATACCTGGCAGTAAAGCTCTTTCTGATTCTGAACTTAGTAAAATAAGTTACTTTGAACTAAAAACATATGCTGTCATGACTAATTGATCATCTAATTTTTTTAACAGTGTATGTATGCGGCACCCAAATGCATGACACATAAAATATATTTAATTTATTGCAATTCTCCGCGATATCGATATCGCATATACTGTACTATTATCGCGATAACGATAAATGTTTTGATATTTTATGCAGCACTATTAAGATTTAATACTGAGAAGCACGTTGAATCTTAAAAAAGGACTTTTGACACTTAATGCTTGATACTTTGATCCTAAACAACACATTTCAAAATGTCTTTTGGGGGTGTTACGACTTTATTAAAGTCTAGGAGTTCTTTGCTTAAAAGGTGTAACAAAGAAGACCAAAATTTGCTAAATAATATTGAATTCGAACTAATTAAAAAACATGGAGAACACACTTCAATCCTCAGCCCCAAAGTGAAGAGTCAACACAAAGTTTAGAAAAATAGTCATAAGAATTTATTTAGTACAAATATAGGAATTTTAACAGAAACTAGAGGTCAAAACTGAGTGAGTATAGCCTAAAACAACAAACGGAAAGCATCTATCTGAAGTTTAGAGGACTAGCTTACCTAATGCAAAATCAAAGATGAAAATCAACAACATAAACTTCCCTGAGCTTCCTCTCTCAACCATAAAAAGGCAAAAAGATTTACATAATAAAATAAGAGAGAGAGAGAGAGAGAGCAGGGTGGAGCACAACACACTATGCAGGGTCTACACATAAAATTATGATTTGGCTGTAATGGGGAAAACTTAATTGTTTTTGTTCAATCCACTCAAATTTGTAAAAAACTTAGTCGATTTTTGTTGGGACAACATAAAGCAATTATGTGGAACCCAGCATTTTTTTAACAGTGTACTAAATAAATAGACAACATACAGTATATTTTTCTGAGCTAAGTCATTAAAAAAATATATATATCAAGGTGTAAACCTTTAGACTTGAAAACAGCACAAATGACTGAAAACCTTGGCGGATATTCGGATTCTTCTTGGCTGTTAACATTTTCCTCTCTTTTGTCTTCCAGCATTAGTGTTTAGTTTCAGCTCTAGGTACAGCTAACAGCACTATACTGGAGAGGTGGGATGCAGATAGTCAAGGCCTCGTATGATTGGTCAGATTTAGATAAACAACCTATACATGATTTTACACCAATATCGCATATACTAGGGCTGGGCAATGTTGCAAAAAAAAAAAAAAAAAATGAGCATGATATGTTTCATATCAATCGAAATCAATAATTATTGACCATCCATTTAGGAATATTAGGATTTTATTATTTTACCACCTTATTTTAATTGACCAACATTACTCAGGCAAATAGTTTTAATAGTCAAAAACAAAAATATTTAAACAAAATATCTCATCTCTTAATAATAAAATAAACATAAGTGTTAAAGAGACTCAAACTTGATAAATAAAATGTTACAAAGTGTGTGCAATGGTAAAGGTAAATCAACATATGTAAGGTGTCAATAATAATGATACAGTAAACCTCAAACTCTGTTAACAAAACAAATTATGATAATCAAATCTGAGCTTTCAAACAAAGGAACTAGCCATCATTATTCAAATACATACTGCAAGATTACAAATTGTGAAGTTGAATGACTACATTACCCCTATGCTAAAAACTCTTTCAGATGGGGAGCTAGTAGCTGGGATGCACAAGAAAAGAAACCCAAAAGCTTCTCTGGTGACATCCTTTTTTGTTTACAATCTCCTCAATGCTGCCATACAGCACCCATTTTCGCATGGGTTATTATTCTGACCTGAAGTGACAAGTGCGAACGCGTACTTTGTGTTTGTCTGAGGTAATTAGTCTGCCGTTATTACTAAAATGTGTATATTCCATACAAAGTGTGAAGGAGATTGGTTAGTTCTACTCGCATGAATCGCGGTGTGCTCGAGGCATTCGAAAAAGTTCAGATGTTTTTCAACTAGGTGTACCTTGATAATGCGCGAACGTTATGTGCACCATTTGCACGTCACTTACATGAGCACTTACATGTGCACGTTGCCCCTTCAATGGAAATGACAAACTGGCACCCTAAGCTTATTGGCATTGCTTCCAAGGCATGCGCTCATCAGTCGTGTTTTAATAAAACTATAGCGCTTCATACTGAAACCACATACTATATCTTTTTTTATCGATATTGACAATGGTGTTCGCTCAATAAATATCAATTTTATCGCCCAGCCCTAGCATATTCTCTACCATTATCACGATGACGATATTTTTTTGTAATTATTTTGTGCAGCACTATTAAGATTCAAAACTGAGAAGCACATTGATTGATTGTTCATCTACACTTAAAAAGGGACTTTTGATACTCGTTTAAACTACTTAGAGTGAGTTGAAACAACACTATTCGAAATGTGTTTTATGTTCAAATGCATGGCACATAAAATATATAGAATTTATTGCACTTCTCTGTGACACCGATATCGCATATGCTGTACCATTTCCACGATAACGATACATTTTTCGATATTTTGTGCAGCACTATTAAGATTCAATACTGAAAAACACATTGATAGATTGCTCATCTAAATATCAAACATGTTTAATGCACTGTTAAAAAAATGCAGGGTTCCACACTATTCATTCATGTTGTCCCAAGACAAATCGATTAAGTTAACTCAACAAATGTAAGTGGATTGAACATAAAACAATTAAGTTGTTCCCCAAAAAACATCAAAGTTTGTTGTTTCAACTCATTTTAAATGAGTAGTTTGAACATGCAGTAAAAATATATATATTTTTTTGACTGCGTGGAGTCGCCGCGTTTGTCTTATTATGATTTAGCAGAGGACAAAAGGTAATCTTTTTGTTTTAGACATTCATTCATTCATTTCCCTTCAGCTTAGTTTCTTATTTATCAGGGGATGGCACAGTGGGATAAACCACCAACTCTTCCAGTATATGTATATACACAGCGGATGCCCTTGTAGCTGCAACCCAGTACTGGGAAACCCCCATACCTACACTGCGGCCAATTTAGTTAATTTAATTCCCCTATAACACATGTCTTTGGACTGTGTGAGAAACCGGAACACCCGGAGGAAATCCACGCCAACACGGGGAGAACATGCAAACTCCTTACAGAAATCAGACTCAAACCAGTGACCTTTTTGCTGTGAGGCTGACCACTGAGCCACTATGCCACCCGGTTTAAAAAAAATCCGGTTTCAAATGACAGATTTCTTTCAGTGTGCATTCATACAAGTCTTTTAGTTGCCATTGTTTAATCTGCTTCGAGTTAACCAGTCTAAATCCATCTGTCGTTATGAATCAATCACTAAATATCTGTTTGACTACAGCGGACTCAGCACAGCCTTGTGTTATTTCTCATGAATCCTCTCGGCTCAATATACGAATCGCACACATTTGCACATCCGAGTTTTTCTTTGTTTCAGGAGTTAGTCTAGGTCACACCTGGTTCAGGTTATTGATGTGCTCACCTGCAGCCGCTGACAGTTCAAGTCATATTTAATGCGACGTGAATGCAGCCACCAAACGCTTCCACAGCATCTTTCATTTCCAAAAACACAGACTCGCACGTGGGTGGAAGCGAAAGAAGATTGTGTTATTGAACCTTTCGTGGCTAGTTCCCACATCTAGCATGTGAATTATTTTTTTTAGGTTAGTTTGTAGAATGCATGTGAGAAAGCAAACGTTTTCATGTGGATGCTTCGAATATGTGCCATTTATTTTTGAAGGGATAGAAAGGAAAATCCTTCACTCTTTCCAAACCTCTTTGACTTTCTTTCTTTTTTTCTGGAAGGTATACTGAAGAATGCTGTAAATAAAAGAGCCATTGACTACTGTAGTGTTTTATTTGTGCTCCTACTTCTGCTTTTCCCCCAGAATTTCTCAGAGTATCTTGTTTTGTGTTCAATTTACAAGCAGTTTTTGGGGTGAACTATTGTTTTAATAGTTGTATTTGTTATTTGTTGTCCATTTTATATGCAACTCTTGCATTTTCCAGACTGTGCTAAAATGTGTTGATTGGATATGTGTAAGACCCCTAGTTAGTTAGTCATGAAATGCCAACACAATCTCACGGCAATTCGTAACTTTTTGATTTGGTGGCTAATTCGTACGATCTAATTCGTACAATTTAGTACGATTTGCTCATTCCCCAATGGCGGTTGGGTTTAGGGGTGGGGTTAGGTGCCACGCCTCCTTTTTAAAATCGTACAATTTCGTACGACTGAACTCGTAAGCGTGAAATTTAGTAGATTATCAGCTTGCATGAAGTCTAAAGTCTTGCAAACACTGTAAAAGTGAGGTTTAATTAAAGAAAGCGTGCAGTTAAAAAACAGATTTGAGCTGCTTGTTTAAGGTACACTGTAAAAAATATCTGTAAATTAGCAGTTTTACTTATTTTGTGATTCATGTTTTTATTAATTCTCTCTTTATTCATGCTTTTGAATTGCATTATGGGATCTTGATCTTTCTTCCAACAACTTCTAACCTTGAAAAGTTTGAAAAAGTGACTTTATTATTATTTTGAATAGTTTTAAGTGATATATTGTGTGGGTTGGTGTTGAATATTGAGCTACAAAACCTTGTAATAAACTGTAAGCACATTTCTGTTATTTTACAGACTTATTTCTCTATAGAGCAGTGATCAACATCCCATATTGCAATTAAATAAATAAAAAACTTGTGGAACACAAAATACAGAGAGTGTATAAAATAAAATGAGCTGAAACAGCACAATTCTTGAGTTTTTTAGGGGGAACCACTTAATTGTTATGTTCAATCCACTTGATTCTGTAAAAACTAATAAGTTAACTTAATTCCTTCATGTTGTCCTTACTCAAATCGATTGTGGAACCCAGCAACTCTTGCATTTTCCAGACTGTGCTAAAATGTGTTGAATGGATATGCGTAAGACCCCTAGTTAGTTAGTTATGAAATGCCCATGTTTTCTCACGAAATGTTCATCAGAAACTTATTTTGCCTCATGATGCAACAGAATCAAAGCTGTAAGCGTCAAATTTAGTAGATTATCAGCTTGCATGAAGTCTAAAGTCTTGCAAACACTGTAAAAGTTAATAGTGAGGTTTAGTTAAAGAAAGCGTACAGTCAAAAAACAGATTTGAGCTGCTTGTTCAAACTACACTGAAAAATATCTGTAAATTAGCAGTTTTACTTATTTTGTGATCCACATTTTGATTATTTCTCTCTTTATTCATGCTTTTGAATTGCATTATGGGATCTTGAGCTTCCTTCCAACAACTTCTAACCTTGAAAAGTTTGAAAAAGTGACTTTTATTAACATTTAGAATAGTTTTAAGTGATATATTGTGTGGGTTGGTGTTATGTATTATGCTACAAAAACCTTGTAATAAACTGTATGCACATTTCTGTTATTTTACTGATTTTTCTATATATAGAGCAGTGATCAACATCCCATAATGCAGTTAAATAAATAAAAAAACTTGTGGAACACAAAATACGGAGAGTGTATAAAATAAAATGAGCTGAAACAACACAATTCTTAAGTTTTTTGAGGGAACCACTTAATTGCTTTATGTTCAATCCACTTAATTCTGTAAAAACTAATAAGTCAACTTAATTCCTTCATGTTGTCCCTACTCAAATCGATTGTGTGGAACAGCATTTTTTCAGTGAATGCTGTAAAAAAGAGCCATTTACTTTTATTGTCTGTAGTATTTTATGTCTGCTCCTACTACCACTTTTCCCCAACATTCTTCAGAATATCTTTTGAGTTCAACAGAAGAAAGAAAGTACCAGCTATTGTTTTGGGTGAACTATCATTTTAACAGTTGTATTTGTTATTTTTTCATTTAATACGCAACTCTTGCATTTTCCAGACTGTGCTAAAATGTGTTTATGTGCAGTGTTGGACACGTTCCTTTAAAAAAGTAGTTAGTTATAGTTACTAGTGACTTCTCACAAATAGTAACTGAGTTACATAATTGTAAAAGTAACTAATTACCAGGGAAAGTAACTATTGCGTTACTTAAAAAAATCTAATTTCAAATGACAATAAAATAAATATAAAACATTGTACAGTAATCTACACTATTTAAATGCTGTTGTGGGACAATGTGAAAGACAACAGCAACATGTCCTCAATTATATATTAAGATATTACTATTATTATTATACTTTTATTTATTTATTTACTTATTTAATTGTTTTTATAATTATTTGATTAATAGAACAGAGAATTGACAGGAAATCATTGGGAGCAGAGAGAGAGAAAGGATCGGCAAAGGACTTTGAGCCGGGAATCGAACTCGGGTCACCGTGAGCACCTTGGTGCTATATGTCGACACACTTAAACCACTAGGCTATTGGCGCTGACATCTAGATATTATTTAGTTTAATTCTGTCTAAGTGATAAGAGTTAGCAGTGGAGAAAAATCAAGATTTATTTGCTTTGACGTTGTGGTTTCGTCTCCAATTTTGGTTGCAGAGCTCACGTTATCACCTGCGTAGCCACTAATTTTGTGTGGGCATATGATGCCGTGAGGTGCTTGATTGGAATACATCTCTGACTCCTGGTCGTTGGTGTGTGCCACGGACTGTGTGTGTGCTTGTGTTTGAACACCAGTACTACGTTTCGTCTGATTGGCAAACGATGGAAATGTACTCTATCTAAGCCAATCAGCACATTCTCAGTTACACCACATCCCGCCCCAACCTCTCTCTCACACACATACACACACCCCAGTGAAAGAGAGGTCCTATGGCTGAGAGAGAGGCTGCTCACATGAAAACCACTTCAGTGTTCTCAGTTATATTAACTTGCATTTTATTGTCAGTAACGGCGTTGTAACAGAGAAACAGTCATTAATTTGATCACTCGTAACTGAAAAAAGTATCGCCTTTTATAACGTCGTTTATTTATAGCGCCATATTTTTAGCACTCGGATGTGTGCAAGACCCATAGTTAGTTAGTCATGAAATGCTCATGTTTTCTCATGAAGTGTTCATCAGAAACTTATTTTGCCTCATGATGCAACAGAATCAAAGCTGTAAGCATGAAATTTTGTAGATTATCAGCTTGCATGAAGTCTAAAGTCTTGCAAACACTGTAAAAGTTAATAGCGAGAAGGTTTAGTTATAAGAAAACATGTGCAGTCAAAAGATTTGTGCTGCTTGTTCAAACTACACTGTAAAAATATCTGCTAATTTGCTTTCCTTTCATTTATGCTTTTGAGTTGCATTATGGGATCTTGATCTAATGACTTTTAACCTTGAAAAGTTTGAAAAAAGTGACTTTTATGAACATTTTTAATAGTTTAAAGTGATATCTTGTGTAGGTTGGTGTTGTATATTACGCTACAAAAACCTTGTAATAAAGCGCCAGAATATTTTCTGTTAATTTACAGCCTTATTTCTCTATATGTTAGCTCTTATACAGTATGTTATAATATTTTAAACTACTAAAATGTCAATAAAGTCACTTTGTTAATCTGTGGAGTTGAATATTCCAGTGTTTCCCAACCCTGTTCCTGGAGGCACACCAACAACACATATTTTGAATGTCTCCCTTTTCTGACTCATTAACTTCAGGTGTTGGAGTCTCTTCTGATGTTATGATAAGTTGATTCAGGTGTGTTTGATTAGGGAGAGGTTGAAAATGTGTACTGTTGGTGTGCCTTCAGGAACAGGGTTGGGAAACACTGGAATATTCAACATCAAAAGTCGACAGAGCAGAGATCAAGAAGAAGAAGAAAAACTCATATTTGGCAGTCAGGTTAAAGGACTGCATACATTGATACTTATGGCACGCTAACTTAAAGTACCCACTGTTAACTTACAGCTTTTGAGAAAGTGTGGAACTGCCAGTACATTTTCTGTTATTTTACACACGTATATGGCTAAATATAAATCTTATACATTATATTATCTCAGATTGCTGAACTGACGTTTTGTTAGCAAACATGGGCTAACAACTAGTGCTCTGGCAACAGTCTAATCAATGCAATTAAGTGCAATTTGCAAAATGCAGGAGTCTCATATGAGATGGGTAGAAAATTTGATGAATGCACATAAAATTGAAGCATCCACACTTTCTCAAAAGCTGTAAGTTAACAGTGGGTACTTTAAGTTAGCGTGCCATAAGTATCAATGTATGCAGTCCTTTAACCTGACTGCCAAATATGAGTTTTTCTTCTTCTTCTTGATCTCTGCTCTGTCGACTTTTGATGTTGAATATTCCAGTGTTTTCCAACCCTGTTCCTGAAGGCACACCAACAGTACACATTTTCAACCTCTCCCTAATCAAACACACCTGAATCAACTTATCATAACATCAGAAGAGACTCCAACACCTGAAGTTAATGAGTCAGAAAAGGGAGACATCCAAAATATGTACTGTTGGTGTGCCTCCAGGAACAGGGTTGGGAAACACTGGAATATTCAACTCCACAGATTAACAAAGTGACTTTATTGACATTTTAGTAGTTTAAAATATTATAATATACTGTATAAGAGCTAACATATAGAGAAATAAGGCTGTAAATTAACAGAAAATATTCTGGCGCTTTATTACAAGGTTTTTGTAGCGTAATATACAACACCAACCCAGACTTTAATCACTTTTAAACTAGTAAACATGTATATAAAAGTCAACTTTTCAAGGTTAAAAGTTGTTGGAAGAAAGATCAAGCTCCCATAATGCAAAAGCAGAAATAAACTGGGAAAAAATAAAGACATGAATCACAAAGTATGAAAAACTGCTAATTTACGGACGTTTCTTTACTGTGTTCCCCTTTAAATCTAGTTAAATTAAAGCGCACATTCACATTTTGGAACATGTGAAGGTTTTAAAATATTTACGAGACATCGCTGTTAACTCATTTATGAATCTAGTCAGACGCTGGTTATTGCACGCTGTGATAGGCTTTGTTATTCTCCCTCGTGGCCCCTGCGGGACGCCGTGTCCCCCGAGGGCCCCTCACCCACTCTTGAACTTGGACTCCATTGAGATCCACAGATCAGGATGAGCGAGAAAGATGGGGGAAAAAACATTTTGTGCTACCTTTTAATGCGTTTAAAACCTGAGGTGTATTAATGCTTCTTCCTGGAAGATTTTTTTTATTATTATTATTATTCGTCTTTGGCGAGACCCCCTGAATGGAATGCTTGTGTTGACTGTTGGATGAATAAGTTTAGTAGGGGGGAATTCTTCATAAGAGGGAATATTTTGCTAACATCTTGTCTTGATACAAGTCATACGGATGATGTTTTTGGTGCTTTGTGGTGATATTCGCTCAATGAAATGGTTAAGTTAGTATATTAACGTCACATATTGGTTTCTTTTGAAGTTAAATGATTAAATTGTATAATGTTGTCTAAAAAATAAAATAATAATGTCTGAAAATGTGGCATCTTTTTCTTATTTTATGCAGAAAAAGACGAGCCTTTACAACAAACATTAAATTGTGTGTCGTTGTGTTGGGGTCTCGTTGGGATTTCTTCATAAGAGGGAATATTTGGCAACGTCTTGTCTTGATATAATCATAGCAATGTGGGTTTTCAGTGGTTTGTGGAATACCTGTAACCAACGGAGGAAAAAACAAAGGCTATATAAGTCAATGGTTACAGGTTTTCAGCATTTTTCAAAATATCTTCTTTTGTGTTCAACAGAATAAAGAAACTCTCAAAGTAAAGGGTGAGCAAATGATGACAGAATTTAAGTCTTTTAGACTGAACTGTCCTGTGTTGGGTTTTTTTTTTTCAAATTGCACTAATTGTTTCAGTATACATTGAATGCATTGACTAATAAAGACCTCCAGTTACGCATGAAATTACAGTCCCTCCAGGATTTGGAGAAAACAAAAAAAATATCTTTGATATGACAGCAGCATGGTGACAGCATTACATACAAAGACTTAAAACTATTACTTTAACTCATTTGTGACCAATAATGGGTTTTATTTCTGTATCGCGATTGCAAATGAATCTTTTTAACCACATCTTCTAAGTGAACCGGTTGAAGTAGTTCACCAAATTGAACTGAATCCTTTGAAACGATTCGCGTCTCCAGTAAGCACTTATCCACAAACTACTTTTTAACAAGCCTAATACCCCCTCTGACTCCTAAATAATCCAATAAATACTTTTATTCAGTTATATGGAGGGTCTGAAATTCACATCTGCTCTCAATACATCCTACTGATAATTGTTTAGCCTTTTGTTACAGCAGATTCAGACATAAAGGGATGGTTCACACACACATAAAAACAATTCAATCCATTCATTAATTTTTTTTTTTGGCTTAGAGTATTATTCTTAATAAGAGGGAATATTTTGCTAACATCTTGTATTGATATAATCATAGCAATGTGAGGTTTTGTTGGTTTGTGGTGATATTCGCTCACTGAAATGTTCAAATTAGTATGTTAGCATCACGTATTGGTTTCTGTTGAACTTAATTCAATTGTCTTGTGTCATCAAAAATATTATAATAATGTCTAAAAATGCAGCGTCTATTTGTTATTTATGCAAAAACGACAAGGTTTTAACAAATATAACGTTGTGTCTTGTTGTTTTTGAGATATTAGTCTTAGCGATGTGTGGTTTCTGGTGATATTTTCTCACTGAAAAGTTCACATTATTTTATTAGCATCACATTGGTTTCTTTTGAAGTTAAATGATTCAGTTGTTTTGTGTTGTCTAAAAATGTATATATTATTGTCTGAAATTGTGGCATCTTTTTGTTATTTTATGCAAAAAATACCAACTTTTAAAACAAATATTGCATTGTGTCCTGTATTTGGGTCTCGTTGGGAATTCTTTATAAGAGGGAATATTTGCTATCGTCTCGTCTTGATATAAGTGGGTTTTCATTGGTTTTTGCTAATATTCGCTCACTGAAAAGTTCAAATTAGCATCACATATTGGTTTCTTTTGAAGTGAAATGATTCAGCTGTTTTGTGTTATCAAAAATTTGATATAAAAATGTCTGAAAATGTGGCATCTTTTTGTTATTTATGCAAAAAAAGACAAGCTTTTAAAACATGTTGTGTCTTGTTGTTTTTGGGATATTAGGCATATAGCGATGTGGGTTTTCAGTGGTTTGTGGTGATATTCGCTTACTGAGACATTCAAATTAGCATCACGTATTGGTTTCTTTTGAGGTTAAATGATTAAACTGTGTTGTGTTGTCTAAAAAAATTAAATAAGAATATCTGAAAATGTGGCATATTTTTGTATTGTGCAAAAATATTATGTTGTTATATTGTGCATGGGATATATGTCATGGCAATGTGGGTTTTCAGTGCTTTGTAGTGATATTTGCTCACTGAAACGTTCAAGTTAGTATATTAGCATCACATATTGGTTTCTTTTGAAGCTAAAATATTGTATTTTATTGTGGTGTCTAAAAAATAATATAATAATATTTGAATATGTGGCATGTTTTTGATAATTTGTGTAAAAAAAGACAAGATTTTGCAACAAATATTACATTGTGTCCTGTGTTTGGACACCTTTTAATGCATCTAAAACCTGAGGTGTATCAATGCTTCTTCCTGGAAGATTTATTATATTTTTTTAATATTTATTTATATTTTTATTATTCATCTTTGGCGGGACCCTCTGAATGGAGTCCTTGTATTGACCATTGGACGAATTAGTTTAGTTTAGTAGAGAGGGGGAGGGGGGGAATAAGAGGGAATATTTTGCTAACATCTTGTCTTGATGTAAGTCATAGCGATGAGGTTTGTGGTGAGATTCGCTCAGTGAAATGTTCACATTATTATTATATTAGCGTCACACATTGGTTTGTTTTGAAATCGAATGATTCAGCTGTTTTGTGTTGTCAAAAATATTACATAATGTCTGAAAATCATCTTTTTGTTATTCATGTAAAAAACGAACAAGCTTTGAAAACATATTACGTTGTGTCTTGTGTTTGGGGTCTCGTTGGGAATTCTTTACGAGGGAATATTTACTATTGTCTTGTCTTTATATAAGTCATAGCGATGAGGTTTTTCAGTGATTTGTGGTGATATTCGCTCACTGAAATGTTCAAATTATTATTTTAGCGTTACACATTGTTTTTAACTTTAAGTTAAATGATTAAATTGTACTTTGTTGACTAACAAATAATATAAGAATATCCGAAAATGTGGAATTTTTGGTTATTTTGTGCAAAAAAGACAATATTTGACAACAAATTTGATGTTGTCTTGTTGTGTTTGCGAAATAAGTCATGGCAATGTGGGTTTTCAGTGGTTTGTTGTGATATTCGCTCACTGAATAGTTAAAATATTGCTTTCTTTTAAAGTGAAATGACTGTGTTGGATATAAGCATGTCTGAAAACGTGGCTTCTTTTTGTTATTTTGTGTAAAAAAAGTCAAATATTGCATCGTGTCATGTGTTTGGGCACGTTTAATGCATCTAAAACCTGAGGTGTATCAATGCTTCTTCCTGGAAGATTTATTATATTTTTTAAATATTTATTTATATTTTTATTATTCGTCTTTGCTGAGACCCTCTGAATGGAGTCCTTGTATTGACCATTGGACAAATTAGTTTAGTTTAGTAGAGAGGGGGAGGGGGGGATAAGAGGGAATATTTTGCTAACATCTTGTCTTGATGTAAGTCATAGCGATGAGGTTTGTGGTGAGATTCGCTCAGTGAAATGTGCACATTATTATTATATTAGCGTCACACATTGGTTTGTTTTGAAGTTGAATGATTCAGCTGTTTTGTGTTGTCAAAAATATTACATAATGTCTGAAAATGTGCCATCTTTTTGTTATTCATGTAAAAAAAGAACAAGCTTTGAAAACATATTACGTTGTGTCTTGTGTTGGGGTCTCGTTGGGAATTCTTTACGAGGGAATATTTACTATTGTCTTGTCTTTATATAAGTCATAGCGATGAGGTTTTTCAGTGATTTGTGGTGATATTCGCTCACTGAAATGTTCAAATTATTATTTTAGCGTCACATATTGTTTTTAACTTTAAGTTATTTGATTAAATTGTATTGTGTTGACTAACAAATAGTATAAGAATATCCGAAAATGTGGAATTTTTTGTTATTTTGTGCAAAAAAGACAAGATTTTACAACAAATTTGATGTTGTCTTGTGTTTGCGAAATAAGTCATGGCAATGTGGGTTTACAGTGGTTTGTGGTGAGGTTCGCTAATTGAAAAGTTCAAATTAGCGTCAAATATTGCTTTCTTTTAAAGTGAAATGACTGTGTTGCATATAAGCATGTCTGAAAACGTGGCTTCTTTTTGTTATTTTGTGTAAAAAAGTCAAATATTGCATCGTGTCTTACGTTTGGACACCTTTAATGCATCTAAAAACCTGAGGTGTATTAATGCTTCTTCCTGGAAGATTTATTATATTTTTTTAATATTTATTTATATTTTTATTATTCGTCTTTGGTGAGACCCTCTGAATGGAGTCCTTGTTATTGACCATTGGACGAATTAGTTTAGATTAGTAGAGAAGGGGAGGGGGGAATAAGAGGGAATATTTTGCTAACATCTTGTCTTGATGTAATTCATAGCGATGAGGTTTTTCAGTGATTTGTGGTGATATTCGCTCACTGAAATGTTCAAATTATTATATTAGCGTCACATATTGTTTTTTTTTTTTAAGTTAAATGATTAAATTGTATTGTGTTGACTAACAAATAGTATAAGAATGTCTGAAAATGTGGCATATTTTTGTTATTTTGTGCAAAAAAGACAATATTTTGCAACAAATTTGATGTTGTCTTGTTGTGTTTGAAAAATAAGTCATGGCAATGTGGGTTTTCAGTGGTTTGTTGTGACATTCGCTCACTGAAAAGTTAAAATTAGCGTCAAATATTGCTTTCTTTTGAAGTGAAATGACTCATCCAGATCGAGTAAATAGGCTCGCAAAATCACTCTGGACCCCTCACACCCAGCACACTACCTGTTTGAACTGTTACCGTCTGGTCGGCGCTTTAGAGCACCAAGCACAAAAACAGCCAGACACAGGAAAAGTTTCTTTCCTCAGGCTGTCTACCTTATGAACAGTTAAATATCACCCTACTGTGCAATAAATATGTGCAATACTTTATCATACACACTTGTACACAGCACCTTATATCAATATACAATGCAATACCTTCTACATTCGCACTTGTACACTTATAACCTGTATATTTATAACAATCTGTACATACAACTCAACATCCAGATTTCTTGACTAACCGCATCTGTTTAATGTATATCTTTTTTTTTCATGTTTATTTTATGTTGTCACTTGTCACTTTATGTACACTGGAAGCTTCTGTAGCTAAAACAAATTCCTTGTGTGTGTGAAGCACACTTGGCAATAAAACTGATTCTGATTCTGATTCATTTGTTTTGTGTTGGATATAAGCATGTCTGAAAAAGGGGCGTCTTTTTGTTGTTTGGTGTAAAAAAAAGTCAAATATTGCATCGTGTCTTGTGTTTGGGCACGTTTAATGCATCTAAAAACCTGAGGTGTATTAATGCTTCTTCCTGGAAGATGTTTTTTATTATTATTATTCGTCTTTGGCGAGACCCCCCTGAATGAAGTGCTTGTATTGACCATCGGACGAATAAGTTTAGTAAAGGGGGGGGATCTGCGTCTGACAGTTGATTTATGACCCTCTTTGTCTGTGTTGGTCTGTAGCGGAGCATCTGGCCGTGTCAGATGATGTTTTCGCTGGGGTCTGTGGCTTATGGCTGTCGCTTTGGTTGCTCTCAAATTACATCATTTCATACAGCAGTTCCTGCATTGCCATTAATCCTCAGAGGTGTTTCAGTCGTATTCCCTCATGAGCGAGTCTTGTGTTTGGGGTCTCGTTGGGAATTCTTCATAAGAGGGAATATTTGCCATCGTCTTGTCTTGATATAAGTCAGCGATGAGGGTTTTTGCAATGGTTTGTGGTGAGATTCGCTCACTGAAATGGTCAAATTAGTATACAAGCGTCACATATTGCTATTAAGCGCCTTTATTAAATGTTATTGTGTTGTGTAAAAATTAATATATAAGCATGTCTGAAAATGTGGCATCTTTATGTTTAAAAAGACAAGCTATTAATACAAATATTACATTGTGTCTTGTGTTTGGGGTCTTGTTGAGAATTCTTCATAAGAGGGAATATTTGCCATCGTCTTGTCGTGATGTAAGTCATAGCGATGAGGGTTTTTGCAGTGGTTTGTGGAGATATTCCCACACTGAAATGTTCAAATTAGTATATAAGCATCACATATTGCTATTCAATACTATTATTAAATGTTATTGTGTTGTCTAAAAATTAATATATAAGCATGTCTGAAAATGTGGCATCTTTATGTTATTTAATGCTAAAAAAGACAAGCTATTAATACAAATACGTTGTGTCTTGTGTTTGGGGTCTTGTTGAGAATTCTTCATAAGAGGGAATATTTGCCATCATCTTGTCTTGATATAAGTCATAGCGATGAGGGTTTTTCAGTGGTTTGTGGTGAGATTCGCTCACTGAAATGTTCAAATTATTATATGAATGTCATGTACAGTATTGCTATTAAATGCCGTTATTAAATAGTTTGATGTTGTCTAAAAGCATGTCTGAAATTGTGGCATCTTTTTTATATGCAAAAAAAGGCAAGCTTTTAAGACAAACGTTATGTTGTCTCGTTGGGAATTCTTCATGAGAGGGAATATTTACCATCGTCTTGTCTTGATATAAATTTTAGCGATGTGGTTTCTGGTGAGATTTGCTCAGTGAAATGTTAAAATAAGTATATGAGCATCGTATGTGTTATGAGATTTACATTTTTTTTTTTTTTTTTACTTATGTACAACAATGGAATAAATGAAAATATTAGGACAATTAAAATGATTGTTTAGAGCTTTTTTCCTAGAAACTGACTGTTGGTCAGAATAACAAAAGGATTTAATTTGTTGTAAATGAAATAAATCTGCATAATTTCAGCACATATTGCTTCCTTAAATCAATTAAATGGGATTGTGTTGTCTAAAAATGAATATAAACATGACATCTTTTTGTTATTCTATGCAAAAAAGACTAGCTTTCAAAACAAATATCACGTTTTGTACAAACACTATATATATGCATGTTGCGTTTTGCTCAAACGCAACTATAAATGAAAAATACAGGGCATTTTCAATGAATCATCAATATAATTTTCAAATATTCTTTATTCTGATTTATAATAATTATATTGACCTTTTGCTTCTTTTATAATTTTATTGCAACACATTTAACATTAATACAACAAATAATAACATATATTTAAAACATACAAGTACACAAAATACGCATTTATTAACACAACGTTTATTTCAATAATCCTCCCATCAACCATTTTTTTTTTCAAAATATCTGATTATTATTGCACAGAAGCTATATTTGTTTAATAATATTTTTAAATCTCTTATAAATGCTTATGACCTTGTGCAAACTGGAGATTTTGTTATTTTGTGCAAAAAACAAACAAACAGAATAATGTTCGCTTTATTTTAAATAAAATCAGAAATGCAGGAAATTTTCTACCAATCATAAATATAATTTTCAAATATTGTTTATTCTAAAAATAATACATTATTTATAATAATTATATAGACTTTTTGATTTTTTTTATAATTTTATTGCAATACCATTAATATTAATACAACAAATAATAACACAATAGCATACATGCATTTAAAACATACACAAAATAAATACTCTAACACATTTAGTTCAATTCAAGATTAATTCATTATAATATATCCAATTTTGGCTTACTTTTTAAAATTTTATTGCAATACAATTAACATTGTAACAAAACAATAACAATGATACACAAGATACACACTCATTAACACAACATTATTACTATAAAACAGAAAAATCCTGTCATCAATTGTTTTTTCCTAAATATGTCATTAGCATTGGACCCAATCTATATGTATTTTTTAATAATAATTATTTTATTTTTCATAAATTATACATTTATACAATTTAAATTGATACAACAAATAATAACATATATTTAACAAGCACACAAAATACATACTCATTAACAACATATATATCAATTAAAGATAAAAAGATGTAAAATATCTTCCCCTCAACTGATTTTCCACAATATCTAATATTGCACACAAGCTTATATATGTGTTTTAATAATATTTATTTTTAATCTCTCGTAAATGATACTGACCTTGTTTGTCATTAAGAAATGATCAATAGTTTACTGAATAAAACAAAAAGGTTTATGCTTTGCTTAAATACAACTATAAATCAAAAATAAAGGCAAGCTGAGAAATTTCAATGAATCATAAATATAATTTTCAAATATTCTTTATTTATTCTGTAAATAATAATTCATTTATAAAAACTACACCTTTTTCTGCTGTTATAATTTCATTGCAATACAATTAACATTAATACAGCAAATAATAACACAATAGCATACATGCATTTAAGACATGCACAAAATACATACCATAACACATTTATTTTAATTCAAGATTAATTCATTATAATAATTAAATGCAATTTTGGCTTGTTTTTTATTTTATTTTATTAAAATACAATTAACATTGATACAACACAATAGCATTTAAAAGTACACAAGATACACACTCATTAACACAACATTATTACTATTAAACATAAAAATCCTGCCATTTTAATAATTTTTTTTCCAAAATATGTCATTAGAATTGGACCCAATCTATATGTATTTTTAATAAAAATTATTTTATCTTTCATAAATCATATATTTATACAATTAAAATTGCTAAAACAAATAATAACATATATTTAAAACATACAAGCACACAAAATACATACTCATTAACACATTTATTTCAATTAAAGATTAAAAAAATCAGATTTATATCTAATATCTAATTAATATACACACACATATATATACATACATATATATATATATATATATATATATATATATATATATATATATATATATATATATATATATATATAGCTTATGTGCAATATTAAATAACATATATTTAAAGCACACAAAATACACACACACACACACACACACACACACACACACACACACACACACACATATATATATATATTAACAATATTTTTTAATCTCTCATGAATAATGACCTTGTTTGCGATGATTATAAAGCAAACCGGAGCTGAAAACGACTGATGTTTCTCATTGAATGTGTTTCCTAAGTGATAGGACATGTCCTCGTAAGAACGGGCGGCGGGCTCTTCTAACCTCATAAAAGAGATGACACAGAAATGCACGGGCTACAGGTTTTGGTGACCTTGGTTTCCACTGGGCTCAGGTCACATGGCCGTTGCCGTGGTAATAATTCACACCAGCCAGATGGCATTTCCGTGGGCGCTCATGGAAAGGACAGGCCAAAAGGTCCCCGCTAGTCTCTTTTAGGACACATCTGACCAATAGGGAGCAGGATAACAAGATCCCTGTGCAAACACACCGTCCTCTTTTGTCCCACCGCTTCGGTGACCAACATGGAAGCTGATGAAATCTGCAATTTAACAGTTTGATTTCTGTGTCGTAATCTAGTTGTGTTCCAGTTTGTCTTTCAAGTCACGCTTTCGCTGAAGTGCATTTTTAGTGTGTTTCAAAACTTTCGTCTGCCCCAGTTTATAAAGTGCAGAGAGACTGCTTTTGTAAATGCGCATTTCAATACTCGACCAATGCGTTTTAATTGTAAAGTCCCATTGTGTGTACTGTAAGACATGGGTTTTCAACCTTTTAGGACACACGCCCCCCAAGTTTGTCCAATTTCACTCTCACTTCACTTCCATTAAAACAACACCGTTCCACCAGTCCTTACTCTTTACTTGTGTCCAATACCACAGTTTGTTACAGGGGCATAAATGTAATGTTCCTGAATGATAGTGAAACTGCCGAACTGCAGTTAAAGTCGAAAAATTAAAGATGAAATACCCAAAATTACAGGAAACTGCAGGAAATGTGGATTGCATGATGACGCAACATTAAAAAAACACTTCACGTAAATACCTTAATTATATTACTGTCTTATTCAGATTAAGTCAAATAACTAGATTGCAGATGTCCATGTAAACGGAGTCAGTATTGTCTTCAAAGTAAGTGAAAGATCCAGAAGGATCTGATGCAAAAACCAAGGATCTGTCACCCAAAATTACATGAAACTGCAGGAAATGTGGATAGCATGATAGCGCTCTTCACGTAATTATTATTAATTAATATTATTATTATTATTATTATTATTATTATTATTATTATTATTGTCTTATTCAGTTTAAGTTAAATAACTAGATTACCGATGTCCATGTAAACGGAGTCAGTAGTGTCTTCAAAGTAAGTGAAAGATCCAGAAGGGCATCCTGCTGATTTGAGTCAGAAGGGCACTTTTTTTGTCACTTTCATTCATCGTCATTAATTTTAAAAAGCACCCAGTCCATTTTATTTGTATATATTGTTCTTACATTTATGTTGTTATAATAGTTTAATTACAGTTTAATAGTTGGATTTCTGTGTCAATCTAGTTGTTCCAGTTTGTCTTTCAAGTCACATTTTCGCTGAAGTGCATTTTTGTGTGTTTCAAAACTTTCTTCTGCCCCAGTTTATAAAGGGTGAAGGGATTTTTATAAGGCATTTTCTAACTTTTGCAATACTCGTCCAATGCATTTCAAATGCAATGCAAAAATTTTGCAAATACTCGTCCAATGCATTTCAAAAGTGAAGTTCCAATTGGTATATATACTACAGGTTAAAAAGAGTGAGTAAATAAAGATAGAATTGTCATTTTTACTATGCGTTCTTGCGTTTATGTTGTTATGAATCATGTACAGTTTAACAGTTTGATTTCTGTGTTGTGATCTAGTTGTGTTCCAGTTTGTCTTTCAAGTCACGCTTTTGCCACAAACGTTCTTCTTTCCCAGTTTGTAATGTGCGGAGAGACTTTTAGAAGATGTTTACTAACTTTTGCAAATGCGCATTTCAATACTCGACCAATGCATCTCAAATGTAAAGTTCCATTTGGTATATATACTGTAAGGAACAGGTTAAAAAGAGAGTAAATAAAGATTAAATTGTCATTTTTACCATGCGTTCTTGCGTTTATGTTGTTATAAATGTGCCGTTTAACAGTTTGATTTCTGTGTCGTGATCTAGTTGTGTTCCAGTTGGTCACATTTTCCCTGAAGTGCAATTTTGTGTTTCAAAACTTTCGCCTGCCCCAGTTTATAAAGTGCGGAGAGACTGCCATAACTTTTGCAAATGCGCATTTCAATACTCGACCAGTGCATTTCAAATGTGTAGTCCTGTTGTGTGTGTATATACTGTAAGCAAAAGGTTAAGAAGAGTCAGTAAATAAAGACAGAATTGTAATTTTTACCATGCGTTCTTGCATTTATGTTGTTATTTACTGTATTTACTAAACTGCATTCAACTAATAAGTACAGTTGCAAACGTCCTAAGCACGATACCAGCTTTGTTTAGTTCCAATTGTCCTGACATTTTCTGAAATAATGTACTGTGTAATGTAATAATATCAGGCAGCTTTTAGAACTTTCTTTTTCTGTCCAGGCGATCTCACACAGCCTCAATAATCTTCAGGTGTGGACTCTGTTGAGGCCATTTCATGACTGTCTGTGTTTCATCAGCTGTTTTCTTTCTCCAAATAAGAATTCACTGCCATTATCATACTGAAAACAGAAACTACTACCACTGAAGTCCTTTCCAGAAGTATTAGCATAATGGATTAAAACCTGTTTGTACTTTTCAACATTCACAACTCGTACAAAATCGCTAACAACACACACAAAAAAACTGTCAAAATGGCCTGTCAAAATCAGAATTTGAAATAAGATCTACAGGATAAAGGGTGTCCACGTTTTATCAAAAGCCGTAAGTTTGCCTTTTAACATATATGAAATCCTGTTGTCTGTATATACTGTAAAGAATAGGTTAAATAGAGTGCGTAAACAAAGATAGAATTCTTGTTTAGGTTGTTATTTACTGCATTTACTAAACTGCATTCAACTAATAAGTACAGTTGCAAAAGTCCTACGCTCTATGCCAGTTTTGTTTGGTTCTAATTGTCCTGACATTTTCTGAAATAATGTACTGTGTAATAAAATAAGGCGACTTTTAGCCGTTTGTTCTTCGTTCTTATTCTGTCTAGGTGATCTCATACAGCCTCAATAACATT
>NC_079442.1:49535298-49562798 GCF_903798145.1 Danio aesculapii
AGGTTGCAAACTATTTATACGGGCTGAATGTAAACACATTAAGCTGAACATTACTAAATTTAATTCGTTTAAATTTAGCCCTTATAAATTGTTTGCAACTACTTACCATAAATAAATTAGTAAATCCAATGAATAATTTTTTTCAGTATACTAAGACTGACGGAAAAGTAAACTTGCTATCTACTAGGCTGATATGGCAAGGAACTATACTCTCATTCTGGCGTAATAATCAAGGAACTTTGGTGTCGTACCAAGGCTCGTACTCGGCTAACTTCCATTGGATGTGCACTTCAGAATCTTGCCTACTTTTTTTGAACTGTGAATGCAGACAAACTACTTGGCTCACATACTGTTTTTCCACATAATATATAGAAAGGAAGTATGTGATTTTGGACACACCTTTCATAAAACAATAGGAATGATCCAGAACACCATTGACAATCACCTAGAAATCATAGCAATCATTTGGCAACACTCTATCAACCACTAAGCATTAGCATTGGTCAGTCTGATTCATTTGAATAGAATTGTTTAAACCAGTTGTCCCCAACCACCGGGCCACGGACTGGTACCGATCCGTAGATAAATTGGTACTGGGCCGCATAATAAATCATTAATTATTTCTGTTTTATTACTATCTGAGTCTGAACGATCTTTTATTTTAAAAAATCTTTTATTTTGAGAAATGACTGTGTTCTCTGGGTTACATCTCGGTCACTTGAGCGCCCAAATTTAACCCACAAGCTAGCAAATTTAGTAAGAAACAGACATCTTTGGAAAGTTTCTTTTTTTAAGGGGAAAAGGCCCAGTGGAAAACAAGCTGCCAAGGAATGGATCCGCAAGCTATTTGTCAACAAATCAGGTGAATCCAGCATGTCTGTGCAAGAAGATCAACTGCTGGAGATCGCAAATGAGGGTGGCTTTAGGAGCCGTTCACATAACGCATCTTTTATCCGCGCATTTGTACGTTATTTCCAATGGAGGTGCATGGCTTGCGATGACGTGCTCGTGCCATCTAGACGCAGCCACTTGAATGAATGCTGTGAGCGCACCACGACTCACATGACAAGAACTAACCAATCAGCTTTAAGATGTACACATTTCGATAGACTAATTGAACACCCAAAAACTGCAGTGCTTTTTAATTTTTTCCATAAATAAAACTTGTATCAGAGCTGCAGCAGTGTTTTGTCAGCTTGTCATTCTCTGATGAAACAGCTGATGGTCGCCTAGCAATCTATGTAGACTCCCTACATCCACACCACCCGCTGTCCATGTAAAACTGTCAAGCGTTGACCGGTCCTCGGTGATAAACCACTGGTTTAAATAGTTTGTTTCAGCGATGACCTTTTAAAATCGATTCACTGATTCCTATGAGGATTGAAAGGAATATAATTATATTTCAAGTCATCTTGTAGCATTCAAACAACAAATAAAAACCCATCCTTTGTAAGTCACTTTGAACAAATTTCAATTGTCGCATAAATCGCGCCATCAGATTCAGAGCTCCAATTGGTTTTTGGATTGACGCTCCTCTCAGCTGTTTTCACACTGGAGGAAAGTGTCTGAAATCTTCTGACACTGCCAGAACTTCATTGGAGGAAAAATCTGATCTGATTGTTTAAACCAGTTGTCCCCAACCACCGGGCCACGAACTGGTACCGATCCGTAGATAAATTGATAATGGGCCGCATAATAAATCATTAATTATTTCTGTTTTATTACTATCTGAGTCTAAACGATCTTTTATTTTAAAAAAAAATTTATTTTGAAAAATGACTGTGTTCTCTGGGTTACATCTTGGTCACTTGACTGCCCAAATTTAACCCACAAGCTAGCAAAATGAGTAAAGAACAGATGTCTTTGGAAAGTTTCTTTTTTTTTTAAAGGGGAAAAGGCCCAGTGGAAAACAAGCTGCCAAGGAGGAAAAATCTGATCGCAACAGGCATTTAGGAGATGTCTGTGAACATGCCAAACCAACGATCAAAGATCACAGATTTTAGCCTCTTTTAGAATTTCCCAAATTTGTCTTAGATGATAAAATCGTGGCTGAAATCTCATAGTGTGAGCAGGGCTTGGATGTCTGTTAGCTAGTGTTCTCTAAAACAGGGGCAAAATTCACGTTTTGAAAATATAAAACTTATATAAAAGCTCGCAGTTTGTCACTTCCGCCTAAATCAGAGGTGCCCAAAGTAGGGCCAGCGAGCCAAAGTTGGCCTTTACCTTTGGTTTGCCCCGCCATCCCATCTGAAAAGCGAGGGAGAATGATGGGGAGGTGGTTGAGATAAATGCCTAACACAGAGATCGTCATTAAGATTTTAACGTAACCTTTTGTTTCTTTGTTTACTTGAGGAGCTCCAAAAAAACAACTAAAATAAAATATTTCATTTAAATGTTGTAAATGAATCAGGCTTTTAAAATGTAAATACTGTCACTTGACAGATAGAGGATGAGACATCGGCGAGCAAATCAAGGCAAAGGCAGGAGCAGTACGACTATTGTATTTGGTAGGGGTGCAACGATTCAATCTACTCGGTTCGATATGTATCATGGTTTAAGGGTCACGGTTTGTTACGATATGGTTTGTACTATGCTTAGAAAAAAATGCCTACTGAACAATTCAAAGAACAATAAACATATTTATTGGGTAACAAACACCTGACAATGCAACATCTTCACACAAATGACTGTAGATTTGCATGTTCTCACATCAGTTAAATAAAAGTAGGGCATTTTGAAAATTATGTGTTCAAATAAATTGCTTAAGAAACTAAAGAGAAGCAACTTAATTTTCCCATTTTTCTATTTTACGTCTCGACTCAACATCTCAACCAATTATGCAGATAATAATTAAGACATCTTAACAATTAAGCACTTAAAAAGTATTGATTACTTACTGCTTTCATTACCAAGGCAACACAACACATTGTTATTTATGATTTCTGTATGATTTTGTTATGATTCCAGAGAGCTCCTTTTCACTTTTCAGCACCATCGTAGTGAATGAAACTTAAGCAAAGAGAGAGCGTTCGACTCCTCTCTCTTAATTCAGTGGGAACAGTCAGTCGAGAAGGAAACTGTTCTTAGCAGACGGCGGGTAAACAGAGTGATTAGCAGGAGCGATCGGGTGTGGATGAACACCCAGAAGAAGTGGGGCTGAAGTAACAGAGCTGTTGTATGTCCGCATCCTTATGGGATGCTTCTGGGTCTGGACACGGACCTCGATCCGTCTGTTAGTGACCACTGATCTAGGCTGCATTTGTTATGTTTTGTGTCTGTCTGAATTTACATCGAGTGTCTGTTGAAACACTGATGGTAATGCGCTGTGATTTGGCCTCACCTGCATGTTTGCACTGTATCTCTTTCACTTGCTATGCTGAAACCCACAGAAACTCCACACACACACCGACACATGATGTCAGCAACAGATTTACATACCAAGAGGTGATTGGACAGGTCTTCGGACGTACACTGCTCGTGATAGGTAATCGAAAAGCGTACAAAGGTGGAACTGCTTTGCTGCAGTTGTTTTTATTAACAAACCAATATTAATAATGCATATTCTGAACCGCGGATCACTGGGCGCACTGAACTGTGGGAGCCGTTGCATCCCTAGTATTTAGCATTGAACTCTTCTGTGTTATAAATGATATAGTTTGTGTTTTTACTATTTTAAGTTCATTATAAAATGCTAATAATGATACTGCATCGTTAGTTAATATGTTTTAAAGCTATGTTTTCTAGTTAATTTTAAATATTAGCAAGTAAATTAGGAAATCACCCATGGCAAATTTAATGAAATACAGTTTGGTATGTTAAACTTAGGCCCACACCCCTCAATCAGTTTGGGTTTTTGGCCCTTTATAAGAATAAGATTGGGGATCCCTGGTCTAAATTGATCAATATATATATATATATATATATATATATATATATTTGACACCACCCTCATACTTTAGTTTTTCATCTAATCTTCTAACCAATCAAATGCTCTCTAGTATCTGACTTGCCCCGCCCCCTTCTTCTCATTTGCTTTTCTTTTGCTGCGCTTGATCTTAACCACTCATTAGCAGAGCTCTAATAAAAACAAAACACCTATTGGCTGTTTTTTTTAAAGGGGAGGAGCTACTCTATGTCCCGCCCTCTCTTAATTTTACAGTTGCAATTACATCAAACATTGAATAAAAATGCACATTTCAAAGCACTTCAATGACCCTTTAAGCTTCAGCGTGTCTTGCGAATCAATTCAACTGAGCCGTTCAAAAGAATCAGCTCAGCAGAATGATTCATCGGTGAATTAGCATCACTAGATTGTGCATGAATTAGTCATAAGCGCCACACATAAGGAGATTTGCACTGACAGATCACACCGCTGACCCTCACACACACACACAGATAGAGCTAAACCATGACAGACACTTCCTGTTTAAGCCGCTTCCTCCTCTAAATCCTTAACGACGTCCCAAAAGCACCGATCCTCAATTTTTTCCCCCATCGATCCGCGCTGGAGTCTGATAGTTCGTCAGGGCAATGAATCTCCACATTTTCATATTAATACCCGGCGCGCTCACACTCTCGGGGAAACGACGACGGTCTCGGCACTTCAGTAAATAATGAGGTTTTAACAAAACTTCGGGGAGACATTAGGCAAGGTAAAAAAAAAGGCCCAGCTCTCGGCGTCCGGCTAAACCCGATAGCGGCCCCGTAAACCAGGACGATGAGGAAAAGCTAATGGCTCATCTGTTGGAGTATATAGCTGTGTGTTCTCCCTGCCGAGCGACCGAGGCCCATATTGAGCTGTGTACCTGTACGGCGGCCCTCTTTATTTGTTTTGACTGTCTGATGGCAGATGTATTGAGCACCAGCCTTTCTTGTTCATTTTACAGAGGCCTTATTGAATCCTCTCCATTCTTCTTCTTCTGCTCTCTCTCTGTGCCTCTTTTATATCAGCCGGTTCTTCAGTCACCATAATTCAGCTCTCTATTGTCCGTTCTGCCCTTCAGGGATAAAGGAGACCCCATGATTGTCTCTCTGTGTGTTTGTGTGTGTTTGTGTATGTGTGTGTGTGTGTGTGTGTGTTTGTCTGCTTTTTTTTTTCGTCTTTCTCACCTAGAACTACAATGAAAATCATTGTATCATGCAAACACCAATCAAGTGTAAAAATGACTAGTGTTCAAGTTATGGATTAGGGATGTAAAACTTGGATAGAATCATCCATTCATTCATTTTCCTTCAGCTTAGTCCCTTATTTATTAGGGGTCACCACATTGGAATGAACTGCCAACTATTCCGGCATATGTTTCCAGCCGCATCCAGTACTGGGAAACACCCATACACACTCATTCACACAGGCACTCATACACTACGGCCAATTTTGTTCATCCAATCAGGGCCGGATTAACCAACGAGCATTATGGGCACAGGCACTTATAGGGCCTCTGTGAGGGAGGAAAAAATGGCGATTTTGGAGTGTCTATTTAGGCCAGGCATGTCCAAGCTCAGTCCTGGAGGGCCGGTGTCCTGCAAAGTTTAGTTTCCAACCCCAATCAGACACACCTGGGCTAGCTAATCAAGCACTTACTAGGCTTCTAGAAACATCCGTGCAGGTGTGTTGAGGCAAGTTGGAGCTAAAATCTGCAGGACACCGGCCCTCCAGGACCGAGTTTGGACACCCCTGATTTAGGCTAAGTTCAAATAGCGCGCCTTATTGGAATAAGCTAGTTTAAACGATTCCCGCCTATCACCGTTTGATTGACAGAGACAACATAACTGAAGAACGCAGCCAACAGTACCGTGGGTGGCGTGGTTCGTAAAGCGCATGGCAAGTTTTGACGCTATCGATCATGAAAGCGGTTCGAATCCAGCGTCTGATGAACACGTTCTTCTTCTTTTTTTCCCCGCTACAAATCAGATTTGCTTACTCGAGGAAGACAAGTAGGAATCATTAATAAGTGTGTGTATTATAGAAGATCCATAGATTGGAGAGGTGTTTATGTCCAAATCAGTGGTGTAGTCGGGGCTATACGCACGTATACTCAGTATGCCTACTTTTTTCCACTAGCTATTTGGGTATTATGACTTCTGAGGATCAATACTTGCGTATACCCTCGGTATACTCACTTGTTTTGCTGATTAGACTTTACGACACGTAGAATTTACATGTATTCGCATCCCCTTTAACTGTATACTAAATATATTTTTAAACTCTCATCTTAATTGTTGCAATTGGTGCAGTTTTTGTTTATATTTTGCCGCCATTCCCCCGCCCCCTGACGACCACAGCAGCTGTGAGAAAATTTCGTGAGTTTTCGAAGTCAACTGAATGATTTCTCGCTGAAACGTTTAGGTAAAATTATAATACAGCACGGGCGGGTTGGGTGGGTAATAGTACACCACCATTTTTTTTAGGACTACACCACTGGTCCAAATCATATGCATTATGAGTTGTAGAGTTATACATTAAAAAAACCCTTAAATCTAAATGTTTAGTACTGCTTCAGGAACTTGAACAAGTATATTAAAAGCCATTAATTTCCACAAGTTGTATTAGTAATTTTTTTTTCAAAGTGTGCTTTAAATGCTTTAAAAAATAAGTTCAATCTTTCAATTCAATTCAATTCACCTTTATTTGTATAGCGCTTATACAATGTAGATTGTGTCAAAGCAGCTTCACATAAAGGTCACAGTAAATAGGAACAGTGTAGTTCAGTTTGTAGTGTTTAAGTTCAGTCAGTTTAGCTCAGTTCAGTGTGGTTTAATAATCACTACTGAGAGTCCAAACACTGAAGAGCAAATCCAACGATGTGCAGCTCTACAGATCCCGATCATGCAAGCCAGTGGCGACAGCGGAGAGGGAAAAAAAACTTCACTAAAGGCGGAAGTGAAGAAAAAAAACCTTGAGAGAAACCAGGCTCAGTTGGGCACGACCATTTTAATTTCTCCGCTGGCCAAACGTCTTGTGCAGAGGCTGCAATCTTTGTAGACTAAATATATGTATTGTATATCATTTATTTAAAAATGCGGGCAATACGTTATAGATAAAATTTATTTAAAAAATATTATATTAATCTTATTTTTTAATTCAAAATATAGGCATGCGGCCGAGTAGGGGGCCTACAAGACATTTGTTTCCCAGGGGCCTCTGAATTCTTAATCCAGGCCTGCATCCAATTCACCTATAGCGCATGTGTTTGGACTGTTTGGGAAACCGGAGCACCCGGAGGAAACCCACGCCAACATGGGGACATGGGCGGCACTCCTTATAAGCGAACTAAGCGGCTGCTTAGGGCACCGCCGCCACTAGGGGTGCCCACTCAACCCTGCTAAGTGGTGTGAGCCGTTTCCTTCTGAAATAATTTTTATTTGCATTTTTTATCAAAATTATCTTCATTGACAGTGCTTTAGTGCTTGAATATTTATACATTTTCACAAAAAAAAAATCATAACTTGTTATTAAAGTTGAAATTGTATTGTTTGAAATTGTATTCATGTAAAAGTCATGTGATCAACAGGAAGCTCGCAGCATTTCATTTCTCATATGTGTTCTGTGTTCTCGCGGTTCGAGTTTGTTCTTCCGAGGTAACCTGCAAGACTGACTGGTCACCGCAAGAACGCGAGCCCGTGCACGGACACAGCTATGGCCTTTGCTTCATTGCCTGACTTTATATACCAGATTTATTTTGGAAATTGCACTGCGGAAATGAAACGAAACTAACGTTATTCTTCAGACATAGAAAAACTTGATGGCGAAAATGACGATGAAAGAACGAGCACAAAATAATTTTTAGCATCACTTTAAGTGCTAACAGATGATGTTTAAAGACATAGTCTAGTAGCACATTTATTAAAAATAGGCAATTACAGATTAGTAAACGTCGTGTACTTACACAAAATATAAATTTTTTCCTAGGTGAATTGAATAAACTAAATTGGCCGTTGTGTATGAGTGTGAATTCAAGAGGTTTATGGGTGTTTCCCTGTACTGGGTTGTGGCTGGAAGAGCATTCGCTGTGTAAACATATGCTGGATAAGTTGGCGGTTCATTCCGCTGTGACAACACCTGATTAATGAAGGGACTAAGCTGAAAGAAAATGAATGAATTGAATATAAGTTAAACATTTTGAAGCTTTAATTAAAGATTAATTGTGTTAAATTATTTTAGGCAATGACGTTTATGACTATAGTGTTATTTTACACATGAAAATTGAAGTTTTGTATCTCAATGCTGTTAGATTTGACAGAAAGTCTTAAAATTGGTTTATTTTAATTTCTATATTTGTTTATCTGATCCGTTTATCTTTGTTTTCATGCAGATACTTCCCTACAAAATAATCCCAATCAGTTGAAAAATGATAGTTATAAGTTGTCTTGTGAATTTTCTTCATATCGTAATATATATAAATAAATTATACAGTTTGAAGTCAGAATGATTAGCCCTTCTGTATTTTTTTTCACAATTTCTGTTTAACAGAGAGAAGATTTCTCAACACATTTCTAAACATACATTAACATTTTAATAACTTCTGTCTAATAATTGATTTCTTTTATCTTTGCCATGATGACAGTACATAATATTTGACTAGATATTCTTCAAGATGCTAGTATTCAGCTTAAAGTGACATTAAAAAGGCTTAAGTGGGTTAATTAGGCAAGCTAGGATAATCAGGCAAGTCATTGTATAACAGTGGTTTGTTCTGTAGACAATCGAAAACAAATATTACTTAAGGGGGCTAATAATATTGACCGTAAAACCTTTCAAAAAAATTAAAAACTAGCTTTTATTCTAGTAGAAATAAAACAAATAAGACTTTCTCCAGAAGAAAAAAATATTGTAGGAAATACTGTGAAAATTTCCTGAATCTGTTAAACATCATTTGGTAAATATTTAGAAAAAATAAAAATAAAAACAATCGCTTTTGACTTCAACTGTAGTCCTTAATACAGTCCCTTTCTCTTAGCATGCATTCATTTTTTACATGTCTCCTATCAATTATTTAATTCATCATGCTATTGTAAATCATACATAAGTGCAAGTTTACCAAACCCACCAACTACAAAAAAAAAAAAACGTTAGATGTCAGCAAGCTTCAGAATTGCAGTCGTGGTTCGTGAGGAATATTGCAAGGAAACGTAAGTTGATATGGATTACAAATGTGATCTTTGCTGATAGTGACGTTATTACGCAGTGACTTTTCCAATGCAATTTGGATTTGGGAAGTTACGCGTGGAATCGCCCAGGAGCTGTTTGACGGATGATGGAGTCGTTTTTCATTGCGGGATGATTTTGATCAGTGCGCCGCTGAATAGATTGTGCTCGATGACACCGTGATCATCTCCGCCGGTTATTAAGGAGCTTTAGGCAGTTGTTCTTGCTTTTTCAGGTCTTGAAGTGTTTCCTGAACTCTTTTATATGAATTAATGCCTCGGTTATGCTTTTTTTGTGTGACAAACGGTGGTCCTCTGGGCCCCCAAGAAAAACTAGTAATTAAGAAAAAAAATTGCGTGGAGGAGATTGCATTGAATTTAATCATTCCCATTGAGTTCCTAATGAATGTGTCTATCTATAGCCTATGGCTATTAAATATCAGATGGAGAAAGTTGAATAAAAACATGTAAATAAAACAGAAAAATTTAATATACATTTTATATAACATTATAATAATGTGAAAGTGCTAAATTAATCAAACTGTAAATATAAATATAAAAAGAAAATCACAAATGCACATAATAAAATGTGCAAAACTAAAATATATTATTTTATTTTATATATTAAATCAAATTATTTTTTTATTAATATAAAATGTTTAGTAAATATATTTATTTACATTAAATTATTATATTTTTATTTATACTTTTTTTGTGGTAATTATTGTGATCTCCCGATTGCAGCAGAGAAATACTGGGAAATCTCTGTAGACTGATGGCATTTCATGCTGTTCAGCTGTATAATCATAAGTTGTGAGCAAAATCACCTGTTTTGTCATCACTTTAGACATTACGCTAGAGAATCATTCAAATACTAGTTCTAAAGTGACGTGTGTGAAGTAGCAACGGTTTCTGCTGTTCCGATTTCAGCTGCAGATGTGAATGAATGGTGGAAGAAAGTAGTTCCTCTTACGAAAGCGTTTATGAGACTCTGTGGGTTTGATTTTCTTTTTTACACACATGATTATGCCGTCAAACTGTTGCAATATCACACTCGTGTGATATGGCTGTATAACATCACATCGCCGATATACAGGCATATGGCACTGCTACTTGTGTAATATTGCCCTATATACTGTATATATATATATATATATATATATATATATATATATATATATATATATATATATATATATATATATATATATATATATATATATATATATATATATGTATGTATATGTGTGTGTGTGTGTGTATATATATATATATATTAGGCATGTGCCGGTATCACCATTTTCATGCTGCGATTAATTGATTGAGCTTTTATCACGGTATACGGTATTATCACGATATTGTAATTTTACTAGAGAAACAGGTAAAAAAACACAAAAAACTTCAGTTTCGTCAACTTAGTAACTTTAATAACTTTTTAATTAACTAAAAGTACTTAAAGCATTTAAATACAAATAAATATAAATAAAACAATACACAATATAAAAGTAAACTTGAGCAATTATATCAAAGTGAATGTGCAAAGGGAAACCGTCTTCGATCAGCAATCCCTCTGCATTTTTTTGGAACCCAAAATATTTCCAAACCTCTGACTTTACCCTTTTGAAGGGGGATAAATTGTCGGCAGCGTTCCTCCTTCCGCCATGCTTTTTCTTCGTGTGAGGATTATAGTGCGGTGGCAGCGGCGGCGTGCACACAGTGCTTCTACATGTGGGGATTGTTTACATCAGAGTGCGCATCAGTTCTGCGCAGCATATACGCAGTGTTTCTTCAAGCGGTTGATGGAAAAATAAGCTAAGGCACGTTCTAAGAATATAAATTCGGATCTATTATTTTTCACGGTATTTTGAAGTGCCCGCGATAACAATATCGTGCATATTCATTACCGTGATTTATCGCATTACCGAATACCGGCACAATCCTAATATATATATATATATATATATATATATATATATATATATATTCACAAAAATCTACAAATATATACATTAATTTATTTTTATATTTATTTATTAATTTATATTTTTTTATTGTGATTTTAGTGTGATATGGCTGTATAACATCACATCGCCGATGTACAGCCATATGGCACTGCTACTTGTGTAATATCTCTCCTCTCTCTCTCTCTCTCTCCTCTCTCCTCTCTCTCTCTCTCTCTCTCTCTCTCTCTCTCTCTCTCTCTACTCTCTATATATATATATATATATATATATATATATATATATATATATATATATATATATATATATATATATATATATACAAAAAAATCCACAAATTATATACATTAATTAATTAATTTATTTATATTTTTTTATTTTTTGCAGGAGTTTCTAGATTTATTTACTCATTTATTTCTATATTTGTGTATTTATTTATTTATTCATTCATTTATTCATTGTTTTTGCAGGTTTCGTCCCCCATATCACTCTTGTTAGTGACCCATAAACATTAGATATTAAGTATTGGAAATAAATAAGTTCTAAAATTACAAAAATTCTAAATGCCTGAAAACATGAAATCAAAATCAAAATATTAATATGACAAATATTTATAAAAATGCTCAAATAACTTTTTGTTTTCCTTTGTCAGATACTGTATATCTCCCAATGCAATTCACCCAGGTTGACCTTTCAAGTCCGACGTGACCAAATAAACCTGAAGAAAAAAAGTCCCCCTGTTTTTGACTGTAGTAATTTTAAAAAAAAAGAGGTGGTGAAGAACAAAAGCGTCGAATTGAATCATTTCTGCTCAATTCCCCTTGTTAGCAGCGATCCGCGTTCCCCCCTCAATCCCGCTCTCTCTCTCTCTCTCTCTCCAGATGAATTTTCTGTTTTCTCTTCTGGCTTTCTCTGCGTGCTTTTCCCCAGACAGGTTCCACAGTGTTTTAGAGGGGATGGATTTAATTGCTCTGTGGGGATTGGTTGGCGGTGCTGGGCCCGGCTGTTTAATTAGTGTACCCTGCCGGGATTGGTTTAATGCTTCGTGATCTTGAAATTGTCTGATTGTTCAGGCCTCCAGGGACCCCCTCTCTTTCTCTTCCTCCTCTCTCTCTTTTTCTCTCTGCTATGGAGAGCAGCAGGTTTTGCTAAACGCCGCTGCAGGCCTTCTGGAGAGGGCAGATCTGGATGCTTTCTCTCAGGCCACACCGACAGGGTGTACAAGCTGAGAAGTGGATCTTCACGATGGGATCCTGCTCTTCAACCACTGATTAGATTAGACTCAACTTTATTGTCGTTACATTTTCCAGATCAAAACACTGCTACCATTACATTCTGTCTGCACCAGAAGCACTGTTTTTGTTTTGTTTTGTTTTACTTTATTTTATTTTTTATTGTTTTACTTGTTTATTTTTTTGTTTTGTTTTGTGTTATAAAGTTTTTTTTTCATTTGATTTGATTTTTATTTTATTTTTATTTTATTATTTATTTATTTATTATTGCTTATTGTTTTATTTTATTTTTGTTTTTGTTTTGTTTTCTTTCCATTACTTTTATTTAAGATTTTATTTTAATTTTTATTTACATATTTTTTAATTATTCTATTTTATTTTTGTTTTTATTTATTTAGTTTTAATTGAATTTTTTTGTTTTTATATTATTTTGTTTTATTTATTTTATTTTATTTTGGTTTTATTTTATTTTATTTTTGTTTTTTTTGTTGTTTTATTTTTTGTTTTATTTTTGTTTTTTATTTATTTTTGTTTTTATATTTTATTTTTGTTTTATTTTATTTTAATTTTGTTTAATTTAACTAACTTTAATCTTATTTATTTTTGTTTTGTTTTTTTGTTTCATATTATTTTGTTTTTTATTTTTTATTTATTTATTATTAATGTTTTTTTGTTTTGTTTTCTTTTCTTTTCTTTTCTTTTGCTTTTTATTTTTTGTTTTATTTTATTTAATTTTTATGTATTTTGTTTTTAATTATTCTATTTTATTTGTCTTTTGTTTAATTTTATATTTATTTTTTTGTTTTGTATTGTTTTATTTTATTTTATTATATTTTTATTTGTTTATTTTATTTTATTTATAGTTTTTAATATTATTTTGTTTTATTTATTTATTTTATTTTTATAATTTTTTTATTTTATTTTATTGTATTTTATTTATTTATTATTTTTTAGTATTTTATTTTATTTTTGTTTTTATTTTATTTTATTTTATTGTATTTTATTTATTTATTATTTTTTAGTATTTTATTTTATTTTTGTTTTTATTTTATTTTATTTCGACAGAGGAAAGTAGACTAACACAAGTATGAGTAAATGCCATGATTTTCATTTTTGGCTGACAGAAATTGTCACATTGATTTACATGCAACACTTTTTGTAAGAAAGCGCATTTTTTCCCTGCTCATCTTCCCTAAATAAGGCCCAATAAATAAAATATTACACACTCTCTCTCATAGTTTCTTCAGCTATTACTCTTTGCCAGCGCTACTGCTCTTTTTCTGCACTTTCATTGACACTGATGCAGAGGTTTTAGTCGCCGGCACGAAATATCAAAGGACACGAGCTTCTGAATCTGTAGTTTTTGTCTGTGATGTTTCAGTGCATCTGATGCGATACCTGCACAGGTTTGCTTATTGTGCACAGATGACCGATGTTAGTGCGACAGTACCACACAAAATGCCTTTGTAAAATACCAAAATCAATAAGGAGAAAATCAATATTGGTGAAAATACAATTTGCCTTCCAAAAAGCATGAGTGAACGAACGAATGTGTCAGTAAAGCTAAAGCCTGCTGCTAACTCAATCATCTTACACCGAGCTCAAACATTTTAATGGTTTGTTTTGAACATTGTCAGTGTTTTTCTCTCAAAAGGGAACCGTTTCTTTGCTCTGGTGGCTCCAGAGCATCGCTGTTTATGTATCGACAGGTTGTTTTCCATAGAATATAAGCCATTATTTGCTTTGACGGCAGCAGCTATATGAGAGAAAATCTGTGTGCGCTATAAATCAATGTCATCTCAGTTTAACCATTCACAGTTTCTGCACCAAAAGCCTCACAGTCTGTAAATACAGTAAGTCTCTGTGTACCAGCGCTAAGATGGATATGATCAAAGCACCGGGAGATAGACTTTCTGACCTGTGCATTAATCCCAGAATGCTCTTTCCAGCTGTTCCTCCAGCGCTCGCATGTCTTTGAATTATAGTGTTTATATTATTGTTATATTCAGCAAACCCAGAATACAATAACTGCTGGAGAGAGAGAGAGAGAGAGAGAGAGAGAGAGAGAGAGATAGATGTGCGGCCTCCTGGAGGGTGCAGATGAAAGTAGGTTTTTGTAGTTTTACCTGGTTTCTGTTGGCTGTGTGCTGGATCCCAATCTGACCCCGTTCTGTGCTTTTTCATGGTTCTGAGTTGGATAATTGTTTGCAATGGCCTTTAAACATCATCATAAATGCTGGATTAAGTCTTCAATATATACATTTTCCAGCTCAAAACACCAGTACCTTTACATTCAGTCTACACTAGAACACTAATTTAATTTAATTTAATTTAATTTAATTTAATTTAATTTAATTTAATTTAATTTTATTTTATTTTATTTTATTTTATTTTATTTTATTTTATTTTATTTTATTTTATTTATTTTATTTTATTTTATCTAATTTTATTTTAAATGTAATTTTAATTTTAATTTTTTTGTTTTTTATTTTTTATTTTATTTATTTTTAATTGATTTAAATTGATTTTATTTTTTTGTGTTTTATTTTATTTATTTTTTTATATATTTTTTCAATTCTTTTCCTTTTATTTTATTTTATTGCATTTTATTTTATTTTATTTTACTTTTAAATTTAATTTTAATTTTTTTTTTATTTTATTTAATTTTGAATTGATTTTAATTGATTTTATTTTTTTGTGTTATTTTTTTTTTTTATTTTATAATTTTTTTCTTTTCAATTCTTTTCCTTTCCTTTTATTTTATTTTACTTTATTTTAAATTTAATTTTAAGTTTTTTGTTTTTTTATTTAATATTTTTATTTAATTTTGAATTGATTTTAATTGATTTTATTTTTTTGTGTTAATTTTTTTTTTAATTTTATTATTTTTTTCTTTTCAATTCTTTTCCTTTCCTTTTATTTTATTTTATTTTAATTCATTCATTACCTTATTTAAAAGGGGTCGCCACAGCGGAATGAACCGGCAACTTATCCAGCATATGTTTTACCCAGCAGATGCCCTTCCAGCTGCAGTACTGGAAATCATCCATACACACTCATTCACACACATACTCATACACTACCGCAATTAAGTTTATTCAGTTCACCTATAGCGCATGTCTTTGGACTGCAAGGGACACCCGGAGGAGACCCACACCATCACGGGGAGAACATGCAAACTCCACACAAAAATACCAACTAGCCTAGCCAGGACTTGAACCAATAACCTTCTTGCTGTGTGGCGATCATAATCATCATCTTATTATTATTATTATTATTATTGTTATTATTATTATTATTATTATTAAAGGGCACCTATGGTGAAAATAATATTTTGTAAGCTGTTTGGACAGAACTGTGTGTAGGTATAGTGTGTCCACAGTCATATTGGGGTGATATAAACACAATAAGTCTATTTTTTTTCTTTCCTGACGTTAAAACTGGATTCGAATCCCTGCCTTTTTAAGACCCACCACAACGTGATGTAGGAGTGCGGTTTCCCTGCCCACCAGATTGATTGACAGCTACATATTAAAATGCCTCTGTAGTAACGTGTATAGTCATATCAACAAGACAGGACGTGCGCAAAGCAACCAGGATTTAAAGATCTGTTCAGCTCTCTGTGGTCATCAATCATCATTGTGATGGTCAATCGTCAAGGGATCAAGAATGAGTTTTACAAGTTTAAAACGTTTCTAAAACAGAGCATGTGTGTAATAAATTACAGCGATTTACTTCAGATTTACTTCATCAGCACAGACACTTGTCAGAACAATTATAAAAGAAGACGCTTCAATCCCGGTTTGTGGACGTTAAATCAGGTTTATTTTGTACATGAACATACCAGATATCCATACAGCAGTCAATATTAACCTTTATCCTGTCACATTTGCTGTGCAAAAACAGTGCAAAGTTAAACGTGTGCGCTGTCTGTATGTATCTGTGTTTGTGTAGCTGTGTGTGTGCGAGAACTTTGTAACGACATTGTGTGTGACTCATCGTTGCAACTCACATCGTTGTTATTTCTCACTAACGTTACGTGAGATCTGCCTTCTTCATGTCTGTCTGTTGTCTGACACAGCTGAGGGCGGAGAGAGGGCGCCCACGGACAGGCACGAGGGAACGGTGGGCGTGGAGCACTAGCATTAAAGATACAGTTCACAAAAACAGCAACAAGCTGTTTAGAGCTTAAAATCACAAACTTCAGAAAGCTATAATAAAAAATCTGATGGGTGTTTTGAGCTGAAACTTTACAGACACATTCTGGAGACACAAAAGACTTATGTTAAATCTGGAAAAAGGGGTAACCTAGGTGCCTTTTAAATATTGTTATTATATTTAATATTGTTGCAGTTGTTGTTGTAGTAGTAGTTGTTGTTGAATAAATTTAGACGAATGCACACAATAAAAATAAATGACCATCAATAAACAAAACAATGTAATGGTACCGATGCTTTGATTTGGAAAATGTATTGAAGACTTTAATCCAGCATTTATGATGTTTAAAGGCCATTGCAAACACAATTTTCCAACCCAGAACTAGGGCCTTCTCGATTATGGGAAAAATCGTAATCACAATTATTTGGTCATAATTGTAATCACGATTATTCAAAACGATTATCAGATGAAGTCAAAATTATTCACCCTCCTGTGAATTTTTATATATATATATATATATATATATATATATATATATATATATATATATATATATATATATATATATATATATATATATATATATATATATATATATATATATAAATATTTGTCAGATTATGTTTAACAGAGGAATTTTTCACAGTATTTCCCAAAATATATTTTCTTCTGGAGAAAGGCTTATTTGTTTTTTATTTCGGCTAGAATAAAAGCAGTTTTTAATTTTTTGAGACCTTTTTTAAGATCAATATTATTAGCTCCTTTAAACAATATATATTTTTGATTGTCTGCAGAAGAAACTACTGTTATACAATGACTTGCCTAATTACACTAATTAAGCCTTTGAATCTCACTTTAAGCTGAATACTAGTATCTTGAAAATATCTAGTCAAATATTATGTACTGTCATCATGGCAATGATAATCAATCAGCTATTAGAAATGAGTTATTAAATCTGTTATGTTTCAAAATGGTTTGAAAATAAATCTTTGCATTAAACAGAAATTGGGGGGAAAGGGTCGCTAATAATTCAGGAGGGCTAATATTTCTGACATTAACTGTATATATGCACAGTTACTTTCCTCTATGTGAAAAAGCAAAAGGAAATAAATACAATAGAGTAAAAATATTAAACAAACTGTGCTTTGAGCATCTTCACTGTAAGAAAAAAAAAAACTTCAGCTACAGCAGTCCTTCAGTCAAGAGCAGTGAGGGACTTTCTCCATTTGTTGTTTGATAGTTGATGTTGAATAGTGCGGCTCTGCTATGGTTTCACTTTCACATGTCTTTTGATTCTCAACTTGTTTGTTTATTACACAAATGAGGGTAAATATGAATATTTACTAAACACCGTGCTCTGACACAAATGTGCATGTATTTGAATATTAAATACATGTTTTTTGAGAACTCCTGTGATCTGTGTGTTTATAAAGTCAGCTATCTGTGACACATATCACCATTATTTTATTATAAAGAAATGATTATTGTGAGCATGAACCAAGTTGTTCAATCTCCTGGTTTGCTGAGGTAGAGGTGTAGTTGCTGAGTTTCAGCATCGCAGGCTGATGAGCGGTAATTTACTGCAGTGAATTGAGTTAATGGTTAAAATAAGTAGTTCTTGCTGTTGTGAGATTAGTGTGTTCTCAGCTGGAGTGTGTGAATATTGAGGGCTGTTCTTCCCCAGTGCTCGCTTTCATATGACACGCCACACACACATGCACGCACTCAAATTAGACTTGTGCTTGCTCAGCTGCACCTGCGAGAAGGACACGCTCAAAGCAATCAAAGTTAGCAGGAAAAAAAAATGATGTTATGTAATGCTGTGTGTGGCGTGTTCTCTGTGTTTTGTGACATGGCCGCTGGGATCGCCCTCTCCACCGGTGTGTGTGCGCGGTCACCTTGATGGAGTTTGTGTGTGTGGGTGTGTAAAGGGCGTCTCTGACAGAGCGACTGCCCTTGAGTTTGGCTCCGTCACTGTGAGACTGTTGACCTCGGCTGTATGACACACACACACACACAAACATCAGATGGACTTTATAAGCGCTTTGTTTCTTGTACTCCTGGGATAGGTGGTTGTGTGTGTGTGTGTGTGTGTGTGTGTTTATTTTGAAGAGTTTTAGTTATTATTGTATTCAATGATTCAACATGCACATTTTTACACTGCTTCACCATGAATTTTAGCTACTAGTTGATCGCATGACATTTTTTTGGTAGAGAAACACATGAATAGAGATTAGGGGTGGAAGAAAAAATGGTTTCATTGATGTATCCGTATCACTGTCACCGTATTGGATTTTTCACACCAGTTAGATCGATATATCTATAGAAACCTATAGAATTTTTCTTTTACACAGTTTTAGTTGTTTATTTAGTTATTTATTGTTGTTTGTGTTTTTTAAATCTAAACCACACTGTCAAATTTACAGTAATTACTGCCAGTTTTGGTTGCCAGTAAGACTTTCAATTTAAAAGCACACTGTAACTTAATAATTACAATTAACTGCAAAATTTGCATTAGCTCACTATTATTTTGATTGCCAGTAAGACCAAATTTACAAGCACACAAAACTTAGTTACAATTAACAAAAATTTACAGTAACTTACTGGCAATTTGGGTTGCCAGACTGTAAGTTTACAAGCACACTATAGATTAATTACAATTTCCTATAAAATGTTATATAAATTTTACAGTTAATTGTAAATATTATTTTACAGTGTGTTTGTTGATAAGCAGTAACATACTGGCAAATTGGGTTGCTTGTAAGTTTGTAAGTTTATAAAGGCACTGTTAAATACAATTACCTGTAAAATTTACAGTAACTTACAAGCAATTTGGGTGCTGTAAATGAATTATTACAACTGTAAAATTACAGTAACTTGCAAGCAATTTGGGTTGCCAGTATAAGACTAAATTTACAAGCACACTGTACATAATAATTAACTGTAAAAATTACAGTAAATTACCAGCAATTGGGTTGCCAGTAAGGTTGTAAATTTCCAAGCACACTGTAAATGAATTAAATATATGTAAATTATTGTCAATTTGGGTTGCCACTAATAAAAATTCACAATCGCGCTAAGTTAATAATTACAATTAACTTTAACATTTACAGTACCGTAAGACAAAATTTATAAGCACACTATAAATTAATAAATACAGTTGACTGTAAAATTTACAGTAACCTAATGGCAAGTTTAATTTCCAGTAAGACTAAATTCACAGGCTCACTGTAAGTTAATAATTACAATTAACTATAAAATTTTGTTTGCCAGTTGGGCAGTACATTTACTTGCACACTGTAAATCAATTACAATACCTGTAAAATTCACAGTAACTTACCAACAATTTGGGTTGCCAGTAAGACTGTAAATTGTAAACTAACTGTAAAATTTACAGTAACTTACTGGTGCTTTGGTTGCTAATAAGACCAAATGTACAAACACAATGCAAATTAATATTTACAATTGACTGTAAAATTTACAGTAACGTATTGCCAATTTTGGTTGCCAGTAAAACTGCAAATTTACAAGCACACTGTAAATTAATAACTATAAATAATTGTCAAATTTACAGTAAATTACTAGCAATTTTGGTTGCCAGTAAGACTGTAAATTAATAACTATAAATAATTGTCAAATTTACAGTAAATTACTAGCAATTTTGGTTGCCAGTAAGACTGTAAATTTACAAGCACATTTTAAATTAATAATTACAATTAACTGGAAAATTTAGAGTAATTCTGACAATTTTAATTTCCAGTAAGACTAAGTTTACAAGCACATTGCAAATTAATTGCAATTAACTGTCAAATTTACAATAACTTACTGGGGTTGTCAGTAAGACAAAATCAACAAGTGCAGTGTACATTAATAATTACAGTTGACTGTCAGATTTACAGTAACTTATTGGGCAAATTTGGTTGCCAGTAAGACTGTACATTTACAAGGACACTGTAAATTAATAATTACAATTAACTGTAAAATTTACAGTGACTTACTGGCAGTTTTGGTTGCCAGTAAGACTTTAAATGTACGAGCACACTGTAAATTTTACAATAACTTACTGCTACTTTTGGTTGCCTGTAGACTGTAGATTTACAGGTGCGCTGTAAATTAATTACAACTGTTAAAATTACAGTAACTTACAAGCTATTTGGGTGGCCAGTAAGACTACATTTACAAGCACACTGTAAATAATTGATAATTACAATTAAATGTAAAATTTACAATAACTTACTGGCAATCTTGGAAAGTTTACAAGCACACTGTAAATTAATTACAATGAACTGTCAATTTTACAGTAATTTACTGCTATTTTTGGTTGCCAGAAATACAGTAAAATTACAAGCGCGCTGTTAATTATTACAATTGTAAAATTTACAGTAACTTACAAACAAATTGGGTTGCCAGTAAGACTCAATTTACAAGCACATGTAAATTAATAATAATAATAAGTAATAATTACAATTAACTGTCAAATTTACAGTAACTTGCTAGTAATGAGTTGCCAGTAACACTGCAAATGTACCTTAAAATAATACATTTATCTTAAAGTGTGACCAAATAACTAGTCCTCCAGTCTCCTATCACGTTAGGTTACTAGTATAGTTGTTTACTCCACTGAAGCGCTCAGAACCGCAGTGTATTATTTACTGTGAAATGCAGACGACTGTGTTTATTGACATTTAAATGCTTTCACATGTGGCCTTTAGAAATGTTATTCATGACACGTGAAACACCGTAATGTTTCTCTGTAATCTGCAGTGAATGGTGTTGGTGTGTGATATCATCGGTTCATTGGCAACCCACTGTTGGGATGATTGGAAAACCTTACGCAATGCTTTCACAATGTTACTACTAGCCGCAGTTGTGCACTTGAGGTTTGGTCAACGGGATCACCAAGGAGACGCTCTCATGACAACAAAAACTGTTGCCAAACACCCTCCCTTTTCCTGGAAGAGCGATTACTGAAGCTCTGGGCTGGTGCTGATGCTGCAGTAATTGTGTGTGTAATGATGATAGCGGCTTGAGAATTGAGTGGCGGGCGACCAGAGGCTAATCTCAGGGTGTTGTGTGCATGGGACATGCTTTTTTTCAGACTCTTTAGGGGTTCAACTGATTTGGGTTAAGGATGGTGAGTAGGAATCTGTATTTCGTGGAGAGCTGGGAGTTACTGAGAAATTTTGAGAGATATACAGCAGGGAAAATAAGTATTGTCATGTTTATTTCCTGGGAATAATATATCTAGAGGAGCTGTTGACATGGAACTGAACCAGATTTTGGTAAAAACTCAAACAAAACAATCATAACAATAAAACAAAACAAAACATCTGAGAAATGAGTTAGAAATGACACAAAGAGAAAGTCCTGAACTACTGAAACGTATTTAATACTTCATTTTGGTGACGGCAGCTTAGACACCTCTTATACGGAGAATGAAGACACATGCATTGCTCAGGTGTGAGTTTTTTACAGACTTCAGCAGTGTCTCTATCTTGATAGTTCTGTGGGTCTCGTCTATCAAATCTGAGCTTTAATTTATATTTCCTCTAGGATTCAGATCAGGTGATTGGCTGGGCCATTCTCCAGCTTGATTTTCATTTCTCTGAAAGCATTTGAGAGTTTCCTCGGCTGTGTTTTGGATCATTGTCTTGCTGAAATGTCCACTCTGGTTTCATTTTCATCCTCCTGCTAATGTAGATGTTGGACTGAAGCAGCTGATATTCATTTACACTGAGGAAGGGCAGATGGTTGCTGAAGAACTACTGAGAGATTTCAGCTGCTGCCTTGACTTTTTTATACATCCCTTTCTTCATGTGTTCAATACTTTTTCCTTGCGTCATTTTCATTTATAACTAGTTAGATTTGTTTTCGTTGCATACATGTATTTCTTTGGTTGTTATCAACATCTGGGGAAAATTTCAAGTGAACGGCACCTTTAGAAATATGTTTTTAGAGAAAAATGGTGACATGTTCAATACTTATTTCCCAGCTGTAATGATGCATGTTTTACTGTAGAGTTTTTATAATGCTTGTACAGTTAAGCTGGATAATTGAGTGGGACATTCATAACAATACACTGTAAAATGATTAGCTGACTTAAAATAAGCAATTAACCTGTTGTTTTTCAAACATTTATTTGACTTTAAAAAATTGAGTAAACCCATTGCCTTAACATGTTTAAGGAAATGAACTATGTGATAATTATAAAACTTAAGTTAGATCATCTTAAAAGTTCCAAGTTACAATTGGTTTACTCAACTTTTTTTTATAGGTTAAGTCAACTTGTCGATTTTAAGGCAATGGGTTTACTCACTTTGTGAAGTTTAGTTATAAACAAATTTTCGAGAGGATCACGTGCTTATGATTGCTAGCGGCTGATCCGCATTATCCAATTATCAATGCACCAATCAGACGACTCCCTAAGCTACTACAAATAGCCTGGGTTACTTACCACCGCTATCTTCGTTTTAAGGAATCCCCCATCCACCCCTACTCCTCCTCCTTCCTAGATGGGTGACACGGTGGCCCAGTGCTTAGCACTGTTGCCTCACAGCAAGAATGTCTCTGGTTCTAGGCTTTACCAAACCAGCAGACATTTCTGTGCGGAGTTTGCCTTTTCTCCCCGTGCTCACATGGGTTTCCCCCGGGTTCCCCGGTTTCCTCCCACCGTCCAAAAACATGCAACATAAGTTAATTGACTAATCCAAACCGGCACTATAGACATGCTCCTAGTAAATGGTTATCTCTCAAGAGCAATCACTGGCTGTTCATTGGTTATTACAGCGGGGGAGGTCTCAAGATCTATCTGAGCTCAAACTCCCCTCTCGCCTTGCAACGGGAGGGAGCCCCGGGCTCGAGGATCTTATGAGCTCAGGGCTCTCTCCCGGGACAGCATGCCAAATAAGCTCTTAATTAATCATCAGCTAAGTGTGAACTCTTGAATTAAAGTAAAATAAAAAAAAAAATCACTTTTTACAGTGTATGTTTAGAGGAATAGTTCACCTAAAAATGTCAATTTTAGTCATCTTTACTCACCCTTCAATTGCTTGAACCTATTTGTGTTTCTTTCTTCCGTTGAACACAAAAGAAGATATTTTGAAGAAAGCTGAAAACCTGTAACCCTTGACTTCCATTTGTTTCCCTACTATGGAAGTCGATGGTTACAGGTTTCTTACATTCTTCTAAATATCTTCTTTTGTGTTCAACAGAGGAAAGAAAACTCATAAAGGTTTGGAATCACTTGAGGGTATAAGCAGAATGAACAGCCAACTTATCCAGCATTTGTTTACACCCCAGCTGACGAGCTGAGGAAGAAAGAAGAAAACATATCTCCAGAAGAAAACATATTATCAGACATACTGTGAAAATTTCCTTGCTCTGTTAACACAATTTGGGAAATATTAAAAACAGAAAAACAAAATTCTAATAATTCTGACTTCAACTGTATATATAAATACATATAAACATAGAATGTGAAGAGACTTACAACCAGCACAACAAAAATGTTTCTGAAGACGATCACCTACTGCACCTTTAATTGTAAGTCTGTTAAAAGCTCAGTTACTAGTTAATTAAAGTTAATTAATAAACTAATGGTAACTAATAACCTTAACTTTCCTGAATTGATTGTAATGCAGTAGTGAGCACCTTTTTTGAAGCTGCTTTGAAACAATAATTATTGTGAATAGCACTATACAAAAACTTGAATTCAATTGTGTGTTCAGATGAATGTGTGTGTGTGTGTGGCGTGGGAATCTCTCAAATCCTCACTCTCGCAGCTGCCTCACGGACAAAAGGCCAAGAGCGCGGTCCGTCTAGACGCGTGGCATCATTAACCCGTGCTGACCCTCGCCACCTCGCTGATAAATTCGTCCTCACACTCACCGGTCGCTGGCCCCGGCCCTCCGCTGACCGCTCTATGGGGCCCGGATGCTCCATTAAGAGTAGTGGCCTGCATAAATCGAGAGTCTGCTGAATAATTCAAGACGTCTGGGCCGCGGTCTGGTTTGTCCGAGGCCTTGAGGGAGCTTGTGTGTGTTTGTCTGTGTGTGCGTGTGGAGGATCAGGGGTTAATAACAGGTCTGCAACCCTTGTGTCAGCAGCTGTGCCCTCCTTCATATGAAAGAATCCTGCTCTGTTGATTAGATTTTTCCAAAGGGATCAATTTTTAATCAGCAGAGCATCTGACTGGGGGTCAATAATGGCGTCGTGGGGAAGACAGTTGCCGGACAGCCGTCTTTATTTACAGGACTGTTTGTCTTTTTACTGTATGCAGATCTGCTTCGCTCGCAGGGCATCCTTTAGCGGGATGGTTGGAGTGTTGTTGGAGGTAGAGAGAGATGCACTGATCAGAAATCGAATTTTTTTTAGCTTCAAATGCACTTTTTTGTTGCTTTAATTTAGATTTCTGTTTTAGACTTGTATGCAAACTAAAGTGCAATTGTTTTATTGTTCAAAGTGTTTAAACTGACAATTAAAATAATAATTTTTTTATATAAATTTATATTATTATTTATAACAATTTAATTTGAATTAATTAAATTGTCATTATTATTATTATTATTATTATTATTATTATTATTATTATTATTATTATTATTATTATTATTAATATTATTGTTATTATTATTGTTATTATTATTATTATTATTATTATTATTATTGATAATAATAACAATAGAATTAATAATAAAAATAATGTTGCTGATGATAATAATAAATAAAAATTATTTATTTATAATTGTTCATTTGAATTATAGTTATTATTATTATTATTATTATTATTATTATTATTATTATTATTATTATTATTATTATTATTATTATTATTGTTATTATTATTATTAATTCAAATGTAGAAATAATAATAATAATAATAATAATGTATCAGTAATTATTTAATTTGAATTCTATTATTATTATTATTATTATTATTATTATTATTATTATTATTATTATTAAAATGAATTCAATTTTTTAAACTACTAGTGAATATTTATACATTCATATATTTATTTATTAAATTTGAATTTATTTATAGTTTTCAAAATAATTGTTGTAATACTATTTCAATAATGAAATATTTTGCATATAATTTATTTTACTTAAATTCAGCCAATTGTTTTACAAAATTTTTTGTAGCTTTAAATGCATTTTTTTGTTGATTTAATTCAGATGACTGTTTTAGACTTGGATGCAAACTACATTGCAATTGTCTTATTGTACAATGTTTAAACTGACAATTTAAAAAAAGTATATTAAAAAATGTTATATTATTATTTATAACTATTTAATTTAAATGAATGAATTTATTATTATTATTATTATTATTATTATTATTATTATTATTATTATTATTATTATTATTATTATTATTATTAATGTTATTAATAATGATGATAACAATAATAATAAAAATAATGTTGATGATGTTGATGATTTAGACAGTACATTAAAATTATTTGTTTATAATTGTTCATTTGAATTTATTATTATTATTATTATTATTATTATTATTATTAATTAAATTAATTCAAATGTAGAACTACTAATACTACTATTAATAATAATTTTATTCATCAATAATTATTTGAATTGAATTATTTTTTAAAATTATAATATTGGATAATAATATATATTATATAAAAGTAATAATAATAATAATAATAATAATAATAATGGAATTATTTCAAATTTTAAAACTAATAATGAATATTTATACATTCATATATTTATTTAATGTGAATTAATTTTTTTTGTTTTTAAAATTATTGTTGTTATACTATTTTAATAATGAAATCCTTTACATATAATTTATTTTACTTATCTTTTTTTTTTATAATTTTTTTTTTACAACATTTTTTTTGTAGCTTCAAATACACTTTGTTGCTTTAAATCAGACCCCTGTGTTAGTGTTGTATGCAAACTGCATTGCAATTGATTTATTGTACAAAGTGTGTAAACTGAGCATTATCAGAGGAACTGAAGGTGCACCAACTACAACTAATGTTGGTGATATTTGCTTTTAAAAGTAATGCATTACAGTCTTGTTTCGTCTTTACTTAAAGGGAACCTATTATGAAAAAAACAAAAGAAGTTTAAACAAATTGTGACAACAGTCTGTGAATATAACAAGCCTCAAATGGTAAAATTTATTAATTAAACTTTTTATAATCACACTTTATAAAAAAAATGTTAAGTTCTGTTTTGAATCTGCACTATTCTTGACACACATGCTTTGGTAGCTCCACCCTCTTTTAATAAGAGCACAATCTCATTTGAATTTAAAGCCACAGTTGGCACAATTTGTCTCAAAGCCTAAAAGGTTTCAGTTTTCAAAACATTTATATGTGAGTTTTCAGCTCAAATACCACACAAATAATGTGTTTATAACTCTTTAAAACTGACCCTTTGGGCTTTGTTTGTGGTGTTTGGTTGACTGTCGCTTTAAATTCAAATGAGATTGTGCTCTCTTTAAAATTGGGGTGGAGCTACAAATGCCAATGTCTCAGCATAGTAACAGATTCAAAAATGAGACTACTGTCCTGTGCTAATAAGTAAGAGATCATCATTAGTGGGCGGGGCTCTCGTACAAAGGGAGAATGTCAATCAAAGTGTTTCTGCAGACTGTTTTTATCAAGTGTGATTATAAACAAATAGAATTAATTAATTTGAACCACTAGAAGCTGGTTGTATTCACAAACTGTTGCCACGCAATTGTGTTTTAAACTGTTTATAAAAGGGATTTTTGCATAATAGGCCCACTTCAAAACAAATACACTTACCTGAACATTTAATTATTACATATAAATGTTATTTCTTTTGCAAACTCACTATGCTATATAACTGCATGTTAACTTCGTTTATATACTACCAATCCTATTAACAACTTCTTAACTCTTCTGATTTTGATTGTAATGTAATGACATCTTTTGCATTAGCTGCTTTGGAACGATAATTATTGTGAAAAACGTTATGCAAGTGAACTCGAATTGAATTGAGT
>NC_079442.1:49567798-49580298 GCF_903798145.1 Danio aesculapii
GACTTTCCTTTGAGTAAACCCATTGCTTTTAAAACAATTAGATGACTTATAAAAATGTGAGTAAACCTGTTGCTTTTAAATCAATCAGTTGACTTAAGTGAATAAATCCATTGCTTTTAAAGCAATTAGATGATTTTTTTTTTAAAGTGAGTAACCCATTGGTTTTCAAAGCGATCAATTGACTTAAAATAAGTAACTGTTGTTTTTTTAAAACGACTTAAAGTGTGTAATCCCTTTGGTTTTTAAAGTGATAAGTTGACTAAAAGTGAGTAAACCCATTGCTTTTAAAGCACTCATTTGACTTAGTGAGTAAACCCTTTGGTTTTAAAGTGATTAGTTGACTTTCCTTAAAAAGCTAATAAACCCGTTGGTTTTAAAGCAATAAGTTTAAAGCGATTAGTTGATTTAAAAGTAGTAAATCTGTTGTTTTAAAGCGATTAGTTGACTTAAAGTGAGTAAATCTGTTGGTTTTAAAGCAATAAGTTTAAAGCAATTAGTTGACTTAAACTGAGTAAACCCGTTGGTTTTAAAGCGATTAGTTGACTCAAAGTGAGTAAATCCATGGGTTTTAAAGCAATAAGTTTAAAGCGATTAGTTGACTTAAAGTAAGTAAACCCTTTGGTTTTAAAGTGATTAGTTGACTTTCCTTAAAAAATGAGCAAACCCGTTGGCTTTAAAGCAATAAGTTTAAAGCGATTAGTTGACTTAAAGTAAGTAAACCCTTTGGTTTTAAAGTGATTAGTTGACTTTCCTTAAAAAATGAGTAAACACGTTGGTTTTAAAGCAATAAGTTTAAAGCGATTAGTTGACTTAAACTGAGTAAACCCGTTGGTTTTAAAGTGATTAGTTGACTCAAAGTGAGTAAATCCATGGGTTTTAAAGCAACAAGTTTAAAGCAATTAGTTGACTTAAAGTAAGTAAACCCTTTGGTTTTAAAGTGATTAGTTGACTTTCCTTAAAAAATGAGCAAACCCGTTGGTTTTAAAGCGATTAGTTGACTTAAAGTGAGTAAATCTATTGGTTTTAAAGCAATAAGTTTAAAGCCATTAGTTGACTTAAAGTGAGTAAACCTGTTGGTTTTAAAGCGATTAGTTGACTTAAAACGAGTAAACCCGTTGGTTTTTAAAGTGATTAGTTGACTAAAAGCGAGTAAACCCATTGCTTTTAAAGCACTCATTTGACTTAGTGAGTAAACCCTTCGGTTTTAAAGTGATTAGTTGACTTTCCTTAAAAAGCTAATAAACCCGTTGGTTTTAAAGCAATAAGTTTAAAGCGATTAGTTGATTTAAAAGTAGTAAACCTGTTGTTTTAAAGCGATTAGTTGACTTAAAGTGAGTAAATCTATTGGTTTTAAAGCAATAAGTTTAAAGCCATTAGTTGACTTAAAGTGAGTAAACCTGTTGGTTTTAAAGCGATTAGTTGACTTAAAACGAGTAAACCCGTTGGTTTTAAAGTGATTAGTTGACTTAAAGTGAGTAAATCTGTTGGTTTTAAAGCAATAAGTTTAAAGCGATTAGTTGACTTAAAGTGAGTAAACCCTTTGGTTTAAAAGTGATTAGTTGACTTTCCCTAAAAGTGAGTAAACCTGTTGGTTTTTAAAACGATTAGTAGACTTTAATGTGTAAAGCCATTACTTTTAAAGCAATTAGTTGACTTAAAGTTAGTAAACTTGTTGCTTTAAAAGTGATTTGTTTACTGTACTTTAAAAAGTTGTTAAAACTCGTTACGTTTAAAGCAATTAGTTGACTAATAACCCTGAGTAAAGTTATTGCTTTTAAAGCAATTAGTTTACTTAAAAGCAAGTTACCCTGTGAGTACACCTATTGAGTACAAAAGTGAGTACACCTATTTTTTAAAGCAGTAATCTGTAAATGTCATATTTTTGGTTAGAGAATGTTATGCAAAAGTGTGTGCGTGTGTGTGTGTGTGGTGTGTGCGTGTGCGTGTGGTGCGTGTGTGCGTGTGTGCGTGTGTGGTGTGTGTGTGTTTGTTTAAGTCAGTCACCCATCCGAAGTTCTTGAGATATTTGTCTTCATTTGTTCGGTGGATGATGGTGTGATCGTGGCTCAGTTGAAGGACTTGCCCCGTCCCTGTGCGTGAGTTAGATATTCATTCCTGACATACGTAGGCAATCGCTCCATTGAAAGAACGCTTACATTTCTGTTCTCCTACATTTATGCATTTTAGCCGATGATTTGATTCAAAGCAATGCAAGTTATGCGCGTTATCAGTTCATGCATACGAACCCGTGACCTTGGCAACATTCTACATTTTGAGCTGCATGCCCTTATGTTACTTGTTGTTGAACAGAAAATGGAGCTCATTGTAACGTACGTGAATATAGAAGCACTTTAGCACCATGGAAATCTCTATATGACAATTCAAAGCCTTATACAAGAAGAAACAGATGGAAGCTAATCATCACACAGCATTTCTGTTAGTCTGTTCTAGCGGTCAAGTGATTTCTGACATTTAAGAGCTACTGTATGAAATTGCATATTTCTCTACTGTATAGATAAACAGAGTAGAGTTCATAGCATTCTGATACTGTTGTTTGTTTTTTTGACAATATTAGAAAATTTACATATACAGTGGAGGGTGGCACGGTGGCTCAGTGGTTAGCATTGTCGCCTCACAGCGAGAAGGTTGCTGGTTCGAGTCCCAGCTGGATCAGTTGGCATTTCTGTGTGAAGTTTGCATGTTCTCCCCGTGTTTGGCGTAGGTTTCCTCCGGGTGCTCCAGGTTACCCCACAGTTTAAACACACGTGCTATTGGTCAATTGAGTAAACTAAATTGGCCATAGTGTATGAGTGTGTGAATGCGAGTGTGTATGGGTGTTTCCCAGTACTGGGTTGCAGCTGGAAGCAGGCCCGGCTCCACGGGGTGGCAAGGGTGGGAAAATAAACTTTTTTTTTTTCCAGTGTAATTCATAACTGAGGAAGTGACATACGATGTGACCGTGGTTTTAAAAACACGTTTTAGCAAACCAGGCTCAATTACAGTCTTGATTAAAGTCTTGCCGTTTTAGCGATTTTTAAACAATGAAAGCGGCAAGGTGAAAGAGAGCTTATGAATCAATGATTTCTGTGCATCACACGTCTCAGCGTGCATTACCAAAAACACACTTCCATTTTATTTCATTTAATAGAGTCGTAAAATAGAAAGTCTTAAAGAATGCAAACTGTTCAGCAGCACTGAGTCGGGTAATCAGCAGATGCAATTGGACCAGCAGTACTTTAACTGTATATTTTCCCACAGAAAGAGCAACTGTTAAATTTGTTATCTGTCCTAGATACACAGAAATCGACAAATCACAGGCAGATTCAGTGGTGAAGTGAAAAATGTAAATTTATTATTACGAAAGAACATGACAATAATTCGTAATAATAAATGTAAACTTTTTTTGTATGAACCAACTTCACTACTGAAACTGCCTGTGATTTGTCCACACACACGCACACACACACACACACACACATTTAATATATCGTATTTTGCATATATATATATATATATACATACATACATACATACATACATACATACATATATATATATATATATATATATATATATATATATATATATATATATATATATATATATATATATATATATATATATATATATATATATATATATATATATATATACATGCATGCATGCATGCATACTGTACATACATAAACCAATTGGAAAAAATTATTTAAGTTAAAAAACTAATTGTAATAAGTACTGTGAACTTAATCCATTTGAGTAAGCGAAGCAATTTGAGCACAGTAAAACCCAACACAATATGATAACTCAAACCAACTGAGTACTGTAAAACCCAATAAATTAACGCAACTCAAACCGATTGCAAAGAAAACATTTGAGTTCAAAAACTAATCGTAATGAGTACTGTGAACTTCATTTAAGTTGAAGTAATGAGGTATTTCATGAACTCATTACCTTCAACACTGAGTTCAAAACTCTTTTCAAATGAGTGGAATTAACTTTCGGTAAATTTTGAGTTAGCTACACTCATTTTATTTGATAAAGTTGACTGTTGGGTTTTACAGTTTATTGTTATTTTTTGTTTGTTTGTTTTGTTTCCACTGGTTATGTTCCTTAAAAATCTATAAAAACTAAGTACATATATAAAAAACGCAGAAAAACTAAACTCACCATGCTTGTCAGTTTTTTTTTTCCCCAATATCTGGTAGCTCTGCATGTAGTTTTATATTGTTTTGGTGACGTGTGAGCGGTGAGTTTCAGAAGAAGCCGTGTTCAGGCTTTGGCGTCAGGCCACTGACAAGCTTTTATTTACTGTCCAGATGGATGACTCATTTATGCACCTAATCGTAAAGCATGAGGATTTATGGCGGGTAATGGGAAGGGGGACCCCAGGAGACACACTAATTGAAGCCCACTCTTTCTTCTGCCGCTGGAAGCAGGTTTGGCTCTCTCAGGGACAGACCTCTCTCTTTAGAGGGTGAAAAGAGTGGCGCGGCTGAAGCAAAAGTTCATATTTCTGCCTCAATCAGACAGATGATCGCTGGTGGAAGCGCTGCATGTGCTAATTGACGGATGTGTGGAGGAAAAACACAGTGTTGCAGAATCGTACAGGTGATGTTAAAGGGGCAGTTCATAGAGTAAAAATATGTTGTCGGTTATAGTATTTATTTCTCCCGGTTTCGGTGTGTAATTTTCTTTAAAAAGTGAGTAAACCTGTTGATTTTAAAGCACTTATAGTTGACATTTCTTTGAAAAGTGAGTGAACGTGATGCTTTTAAAGCGATTAGTTTACTTTAAAAAAAATGAGTACGTTTATTTTGTCTTTTAAGCGATTAGTTGACTTTACTTTAAAAAGTGGGCAAACACATTGCTTTGAAAAGTGATTAGTTGTTTTTTTTAAGAAAGTAATGCCAGTGCTTTTAAAGTGATTTGTTTACTTTACTTAAAAATGAGTAAATCTGTTGCTTTTTAAAACAATTAGTTGACTTTACTTTTGAAAAGTGAGTAAACCTGTTGCTTTTAAAGCCATTAGTTGACAAAAAAGAAAGAATAAATTTGTTGCTTTAAAGCGATAAGTTGACATTACTTTAAAAAGTGAGTAAACCCGATGATTTTGAAGTGATTAATTGACTTAAAAAAGATTAAACCCGTCGGTGCCAATGGCGTAGTGGAAAAGTGCACCGACGCATGCACTCCGGTGTTCGCGGCAACCCGGGTTCGATTCCCGCCTCGAGGTCCTATGCCGATCCTTTCGCTCTCTCTGCTCCCCACACTTTCCTGTCAATTCTCTCTACTGTCCTGTCCAAATAAAGGTGAAAACCCCTAAAAAAAATAAATAAAAAGATTAAACCTGTTGCTTTTAAAGCGATTAGTTGATTTTACTTTAAAAAGTGGTCAAACACATTGCTTTGAAACGCATTTATTTTTTTAAGACAGTAAAGCCAGTGCTTTTAAAAGCGATTAGTTGACTTTACATTTTGGAAAAAGCAAGTAAACATGTTGTTTTTAAAGTGATTAGTTTATATTATTTAAAAAAAATATTAAACTTTTAAAGCGATTAGTTGACTTCACACAAAAAAACGAGTAAATCGGTTTCTTTTAAAGCCGCTAGTTGACTTAAACATGAATAAATTTGTTACTTTTAAAGCGATTAGTTGACTTTACTTTAAATATTGAGTGAACATTGCTTTTAAAGCTATTAGTTGACTTTACTTTTGGAAAATGCAAGTAAAAAAAATGAGTAAACTTTTAATGTGATTAGTTGACTTTGCTTTAAAAAGTGAGTAAACCTTTTGCTTTAAAAGCTGTTAGTTGACTTAAACATGAATAAATTTGTTACTTTTAAAGCTATTAGTTGACTTTACTTTTGGAAAATGCAAGTAAACATGCTGTTTTAAAGTGATTAGTTTATATTATTTTAAAAAATGAGCAAACTTTTAAAGTGATTAGTTGACTTATAAAACTGAGTAAATCTGTTGCTTTTAAAACAATTAGTTGACTACTTTTGAATAAGTGAGTAAACCCATTGCTTTCAAGGCAATTAGTTTATATCATTAAAAAAGTGAGTAACTTTTAAAAGCATTTAGTTAACTTTACTTTAAAAAATGAGTAAACCTCTTGCTTTTAAATGGATTTTTTAAAAAAAGAGAACAAAGCCAGTGCTTTTGAAGCGATTAGTTGACTTTGCTTTAAAAAGTGGGATAATACATTGCTTTTAAAGCGATTAAGACCCAATCACAAATTCTACCCTTTAGCCTTTCCTCTTAACCCTACCCCTTATCCTGCACATTCATGTGAAGGCGTAGGGCTAAGGGGAAGAGCTAGATAGTCCTTGAAACCGAGATTTTTCAGGGCCACACTCGAAACCAAGGGGTGCAAAAATTTCCCAGAATACACCATCTACAACTACAGCATCGCTTCACACAAAGCTTGTCAGGAGATGCGCAAATTAAAAATGTTTTGTCATTATTACGAATTTTTACAACAAAACAAGCAAATGTTTTAATACATTCATAACCGCGTTCATGGTTTACCGTCATGCTTTAAAAAAAAATAATAAAAAAAATGCTAAATTTCGCTATCTATAATAATAACTCCTTTATAGTAGGTCCACAACATGCTTTCACATCAGTCACGTGGTGACACTGGAGTACCCTGTCAGAAAAGTCTAGTGGCTGGGAATGGCCATTTTATAGTGTCTGATATAAAGTTAATGTTGTTTACGTGTGTTTACACAGATGAATATTGTCATGGTGTAAATGCACAGTACTGTTACGAGCTTATCGCCGCATTATATTGTTACAATAACATGATATTGTTGCCTTCAGTGATTTCCTGAGGATAAATACCAAAAAATAACAACTATAATAAACAACTATAAAAAAAACTTTATATCTAACAACAGCAGTAGCGATCGTCTGATCTCATATGAAGCAAGAGATCACCATGACATATGATGACGTGTGCAGGTGCTGTAGTTTGTACCATTTCTTATGGGTACTTTAAAAATGAATAAACTTTTACTTGGTTAACTTGGATTTAAAAAGTGGGCAAACACATTGTTTTTAAAACGATTCGTTGAATTTTTTATTTTTTAAATTTTTTTTTTTAGAGAGCAAAACCAGTGCATTTCATTAGTTCAATTAGTTGACTTTACATTTAAAAATGAGTAAATCTGTTGCTTTTAAAGTGATTAGTTGACTTTACTTTAAAAAGTGAGTAATCTTTTAAAAGCGATTTATGAATGATAATTTACTCACTATTTACTTACCGTCAAGTGGTTCCAAACCTTTCTAGAGGATATGCATTCACAACAAAAGCATATTTTTAATGACCACATGACTGAGTGTGGAAATAAAGTTTTGGGTGAACCAGGGGCATTGCTAGACATAAAGCTCTACTGGGGCACCAAAAAATATATATTTATAATAATAATAATAATAAAAAAAAAAAAAAAAAAAAAAAAAAAATATATATATATATATATATATATATATATATATATATAAATATATATATTTATATATATATATATATATATATATATATATATATATATATATATATATATATATATATATATATATATTTATATTTATTTTTTTATTTTATTTTTTTTAAAGAAATATTTATTATAAATAAAATATAATTATTATTCTAAATAATGTTAAATGTAACTGGAAACAATGTTTAGACAAAACTGGAGTGATATGCTAAGATCATTTAAGAAATATTTTGCATAAATATTAATTTCATTTGAATGAAATTCTATAGACAATTCAATAAAATACAAAAAAAATGTGTTATAGAATTATCTGTTGTCTTAGACTTGACACATGGCAGAGAATTAGGTTCGTTAATTCTTTACCTCTCTGACTCCTCATCCCTCCTTTTTGCTTCATACAAAATCAAGAGGCATGCTTAGTAAGATCACCATCATATTGTTTAAACTTTAGTTTTGTCGACTAGCTAAACAAAAAAGGCTGTTACGCCGGTTTTACAACGCATGAGCGATGCGTGACAAGTAAGTAGTCTGCTTTTTTGGCGCGCATGTTAACTACCGGGACTCGCACCGGCAGAATAGCAGTACGTGAGAGAGGCGCATTCGCGGAGAGGTGCAATTTCTCTGGGCGCACGCAGAGATGCGTCAATTTGCTTTTTGTTTAAACACATTGCTTTCACCAGCGTTGGTTCGGTTGCACATAGAGAATAACGTCTTTATTTAGGAATTATCACTCAATAATCAATAAATACACTTGCATATGAAGTAAATCACATCTCAATGGATTTACTGGGGCACTGGAGATTTTTACTGGGGCACGTGCCCCAGTAAATTGGGTCTAGCGATGCCCCTGGGGTGAACTATCTCTTGAACTTTTATAAAACATATCTTGTTTTTTTTGTATGTTTTTGTGAACAGTTTTCATTTCAATTCAATTCAATTCACCTTTATTTGTATAGCGCTTGTACAATATAGATTGTGTCAAAGCAGCTTTACATAAAAGGTCATAGTAAATAGGAACAGTGTAGTTCAGTTTGTAGTGTTTAAGTTCAGTTCAGTTTAGCTCAGTTTAGTGTGGTTTAATAATCACTACTGAGAGTCCAAATATTGAAGGGCAAATCCAACGATGCGCAGCTCTACAGATCCCGAACCATGCAAGCCAGTGGCGACAGCGGAGAGAGAAAAAAAACTTCACTAATGGCGGAAGTGAAGAAAAAAAACCTTGAGAGAAACCAGGCTCAGTTGGGCACGACCATTTTAATTTCTCCGCTGGCCAACGTCTTGTGCAGAGCTGCAGTCTTAGTGGCGGAGGCTGGAAGCTGGCCTCAGCGAAGACTCGTCTGTCTCTGGAGCGTCACAGGCCACATTTATATTCATGTCTGTTTAAACTATTGTAGTGCACGTGATGATAAGAGAATATTATTAGGTATAATCAATTCGATATAATCAGTTTTGTTTTACGTATTCATTCATTTTCTTTTCGGCTTAGTCCCTTTATTAATCTGGGGTCACCACAGTGGAATGAACCGCCAACTCGTTCAGCATATGTTTTACACAGCGGATGCCCTTCCAGCCACAACCCATCACTGGGAAACATCCATGCACACTCTTCACACACATACACTACGGACAATTTCATTCATTCATTTATTTATTCATTTTCTTTTTGGCTTAGTCGCTTCATTAATCCAGGGTCGCCACAGCAGAATGAACCGCCAACTTATCCAGCACATGTTTTAAGCAGCGGATGCCCTTCCAGCTGCAACCCATCTCTGGGAAACATCCATACACTCTCATTCACACTCATACACTGCGGACATTTTAGCCTTCCCAATTCACCTCTACCGCATGTCTTTGGACTTGTGGGGGAAACCGGAGCACCCAGAGGAAACACACGCGAACATGGGGTGAACATGCAAACTCCACACAGTAATGCCAACTGACTCAGCCGAGGCTCGAACCAGCGATCTTCTAGCTGTGAGGCGACCACCGTGACACCATGGTTTACGTATTATTCCAAGTAATTTATTTTGAAACCATTTTGATTAACTCTAATTACTGTGCCTTGAGTTAGTGGTCAAAAACAGGCAAGCGCACGGACCGCTTATCAGTGTTTTGTGTGATAAACATCTAGTTGTTGCTTGCTAATCTGATCACTTAGTAACCCATAATAGCGATGCTTGATTTCAGTCTCCTACAAATGCTTCATATTGAAGTAAACGCTCAACTTTTGTTAGCACGTCCCACACGGCGACGTCCTCAGATATAGCTTAATTGTCTTTCCTCTGAAATATAGACTTTCTAATCTGTTGGTGTTGTTGTTCTCATTAGGCCTAATGATAAGCTTATAAACACAGCGCTGAAATAACTTCTCTTCTCCACTGACCTCCATTGATTTTCCCCCAGCAACTCTTTAATCTGCGTAGAAAGAAACTAGCTTCAATAGTCGGCTTGATTAAGGGTTAGGCGTGAGGTTTGGGTCGGGTTGAAGTTCAAGCATGATCTGAACGAGAAGCTAAAAATGTTGACACGTTCAACTCATCTGAAAACGCTCTCCGGATCCTCGCAATCGAAAGGTGTTGGGTGAGGGTAATTGCTGCAAATGCTTTCCTAATCTTTAGCGGTTTTTGTTTTTTGCCAAACAATTACAGTAAGCGTCTGACCCGGGAAGCACCGTCTGACTGTGGCATCAGTTGGAGGGGGAGAAAAAATAAATAATACCCTCTTTGTTCTGACAAGTGTACTCGCGGAGCCGGCTTTTGTGTGTACATCTTGTAAATGGAAAATGAAAATTTCATCGTGCGCGCCGTTTAATCCAATAATGATCTGATGTAACAAACTGCGCTAATATCTCTCAGCATAGTTAATCAGAGCAGACTTAGCCCTGTCGCTTTTTATTAACCTCTGTTGAAACGGGAGAAGGGCTTCACTAATCTGCGATTGTTGGCTCTGGCTGTCTGAAGCTGCCGCAAAACAGTCTTGGCAGTCGGCGAGGAGCTAACGGCTGTAGAATGCCGCGCGGGCCGGGCTGCTATTTGAGCTTATTAAATCTAATAACGTGTTGCGAGCGTTGAGTGGGACGCTGTTTGGATGGGGAGCCTCTCCACTTTTGATGGAGAGCTCCATTCCTGATGCTTTGCATTGACTGACTGTCCGGCTTTTCTCTGCTTTCTCTTGCTCACAGGGAATTAAGCATGCAATTAAAAGCTAATGACCTTTAAATGCAGGCGAGCGCCGCTCTCTGTGTTCACGCGCGTGTGTTGGGATGCATCAGGATCCCCAGAGAATGTTTAAGGTCAGGTCAAGACTGCCTTCATGACTGCTGCTGGGTCAAATCAATGAATTTTTTTTCTTCATTGATCTTGATCAATGATCAGAAACCGTTAAGTCTGAAATGTAAAGGATTAGACTGGACCGCTCTTTATAGATTAATTTTAAACATTGCTTTGTGGTGTATGTGGGATGTTGTTGATTCATGCCATCAATTCACTGTGTAGTTTTTTTTAAATATATTTACAAATATATAAATATATTTATTTACACACGCACATACAGCTATACATACACACATACACACACACACACACATACATATATATATTCATATATATATATATATATATATATATATATATATATACATATATATATATATATATATATATATTCATATATATATATATATATATATATATATATATATATATATATATATATATATATATATATATATATATATATATATATATATATATATATTTATGTTTATTTATATATATATATATATTTATGTTTATTTATATATATATATATATTTATGTTTATTTATATATATATATATATATATATATATATTTATGTTTATTTATATATATATATATTTATGTTTATTTATATATATATATATTTATGTTTATTTATATATATATATATATATTTATGTTTATTTATATATATATATATATATATTTATGTTTATTTATATATATATATATATTTATGTTTATTTATATATATATATATATATATATATATATATATATATATATATATATATATATATATATATATATATATATATTTATATTTATATATATATATATATATATATATATATATATATATATATATATATATATATATATATATATATATATATAATGGGAGATGGGAGAAGGGCTTCACTAATCTGTGATTGTTGGCTCTGGCTTTAAAAATTCTATAATAAATTATATATCTCCAATGCACACTACCTGTAGGATTCGTAAGCGGTAGGATTTTTTAAATGTTTTAAAATAAGCTTCTCCTGCTCACCAAGGCTGCATTTATTTCATCAAAAATACTGTACAAATTATACAATTGTGAAACAGTGATTTAAAGATGAATTTTACATCTTCATTATTCCAGAGTCTCATGATCCTTCAGAAATCACTCTAACATTAATTATTATTATTAATATTATTTTTTATTAATGGTAATAGTAATAAAAACAATAATGACTGGTGTAAAATTTCATTTGAAAATACATACAATAAAAAAGCAGTTATTTAAAATGTACATTGTTTTTTTTACATTTAATAAATGCCGCCTTGACGAACAGAATAATTTAACAAAAAAAAAAGTTGTAAAAACAAAACCTGACCCCAAACTTTTGACCGGTAGTGTGTGTGTGTGTGTGTGTGTGTGTGTGTGTGTGTGTGTGTGTGTATTAGGGTAGTCGCGGGTTTCCATTAAATCATCTTACAATTCTATACCAGCTCAAGTATAACAATATCAAGTAGTATTGCGATACTGTAATTCAAAACTCAAATTATAAAGAAGATAGTCAGAAATAGTATATTTTATATTTTATCTTGAATTTAATTCCTAAATCCCTTTTTATTGAAAAAATATTATTTGCATGTCACTTCACCTAAAATGTATTCAATCTTTTGGTTTATTTTAAAATACGATAAAATAAAGATACAAATTATACCAAAATTTGTAACAAAAATAGCAACAA